>NC_091979.1:180967535-181047535 GCF_044704955.1 Pristiophorus japonicus | reverse complement strand
TACCCGTTTTCTCTCTCCCTCCTTTTTTAAAAAGTGGCATTACATTGGCTACCTTCCAGTCCATAAGAACTGATCCAGAGTCGATAAGACTGTTGGAAAATGATCACTAATATATCCACTATTTCTAGGGCCACTTCCTTAAGTATTCTGGATTGCAGACTATCAGGCCCTGGGGATTTAGCGGCCTTCGATCCCATCAATTTCCCTAACACAATTTCCTGAATAATAAGGATTTCCTTCAGTTCCTCCTTCTCGCTACATCCTCGGTCCTCTAATATTTCCGGAACGTTATTTATGTCTTCCTTTGTGAAGACAGAACCAAAGTATTTGTTCAATTGGTCTGCCACTTCTTTGTTCCCCATTATAAATTCACCTGATTCTGACTGCAAGGGACCTACGTTTGTCTTCACTAATCTTTTTCTCTTCACATATCTGTAGAAGCTTTTGCAGTCAGTTTTTATGTTCCCAGCAAGCTTCCTCTCATACTCTATTTTCCCCCTCCTAATTAAATGCTTTGTCCTCCTCTGCTGAATTCTAAACTTCACCCAGTCCTCAGGTTTGCTGCTCTTTCTAGCCAATTTATATGCCTCTTCCTTGGATTTAACACGATCCCTAATTTCCCTTGTTAGCTACGGTTGAGCCACCTTCCCAGTTTTATTTTTAATCCAGACAGAGATGTACAATTGTTGAAGTTCATCCACGTGCCCTTTAAATGTTTCCATTGCCTATCCACCGTCAACCCTTTAAGTATAATTCGCCAATCTATTCTAGCCAATTCACATCTCATATCATCGAAGTTACCTTTCCTTAAGTTCAAGACTCTCGTCTCTGAATTAACTACGTCACTCTCCATCTTAATAAAGAATTCTACCATATTATGTTCAATCTTCCCAAGGGGCCTCGCACAACAAGATTGCTAATTAGTCCTTTCTCGTTACACATCACCCAGTCTAGGAAGGACAGCCCTCTAGTTGGTTCCTTGACATATTGGTCTAGAAAACCATCCATAATACACTCCATGAAATCTTCCTCCACCATATTGCTACCAGTTTGGTTAGCCCAATCTATATGTAGATTAAAGTCGCTCACGATAACTGCTGTACCTTTATTGCACGCATCCCTAATTTCTTGTTTGACGCTGTCCCCAACCTCACCACTACTGTTTGGTGGTCTGTTCACAACTCCCACTAGCGTTTTCTGCCCTTTGGTATTCCGCAGCCCTATCCATACAGACTCCACATCATCCAAGCTAATGTCCTTCCTTACTATTGTGTTAATTTCTTCTCTAACGCCACCCCACCTCCTTTTCCTTTCTGTCTATCCTTCCTGAATGTTGAAAACCCCTGGATGTTGAGTTCCCAGCCTTGGTCACCCTGGAGCTAAGTCTCTGTAATCCCAATTATATCATGTTCGTTAATAGCTGCCTGCGCAATTAATTCGTCCACCTTATTACGAATACTCCTCGCAGTGAGGCACAGAGCCTTCAGGCTTGCCTTTTTAACACATTTTGTCCCTTTAGACTTTTGCTGTAATGTGGCCCTTTTTGATTTTTGCCTTGCACACTGTACATCTGTGCTGAGAAACTAAGGAAAACACCTGCTGAGGCTTTGAAGTAGACAGATTAATGGCCGACTTCTGCACGCTTTGATCTGTGCATAGACCAATTTGTAATCTAACTGAACAGTGCTGCTCATTAGAGATAAAACAGACCCTTCCTTTCCAGAGTTGAAATGATGTTTTATTAGCTAGTTGCTATTGAAAAAAAAAGGGACTGTACTTTAACCGAGATTTAGAAACATTTAAATAGCATGCTCTTTTAGAACCAGAAGTAAATAAACTATACTGAGGTTTCCATTTGGAGTATTAATGAAGATATTCATCCTGTACCTTTAAATCTTATTGGCTTAAATTGGTTAAAAGGTTGATGCAATTGGGACACTTTAGCTGTGTTGCAGAACATCAATGTTTTAGCTCCTTAAGGAAAGCACGCATACTCATTCCCTTCAGTTTTACCCTCAATAATAACTGTTCACCTTCACACAGCCCTCTGAAAAAATAAACCATTCTGTGACTTCAAGTCATTCCTATTCCATGAACTATAACGTGATGAGATGGATCTACAAGATGAGATGGATAGTGGCAGTTTCTCCATAGCCACCCATGTGCTAATAGGCAGGATGTGATGCTCTTCGTCGTGTCTAGATAACTGACTTCTAAAACACTAGAAATATGGAGTCAAAATTGAAATACACTAAGCTAATTAAACCAAAGATATTAAAGTTTCAGAAGATTTACTTCAACAACTTCAAATGTGTTTCCACTATGTTAATTCAGAAAATATACTCCATCTGAAAGCCTTTGAAGTTCAATCTTTATATTTTTCCTAAAATGAACTGACTAGCAGTAGCAAAATAATATGCTCTGTATTAAATATAGCCTTGACCTGCAAGAACAGTCAGTCCCCTCTAATTTGGACATGCATTTCTTTCCTTTCTTTGGCACTCTGAAATTTTATCTTTTCCCCTTTTCCCCCTCCATAAAAGCTCCTTTTGGATTCCATAATACTTCAGGAAAGGAACTTTAAAATTTGATTTATTTGTCAAGACTTCTATCAGGAAACAGTTCTGTTTTTCAATACAAGTTAATGACATCACCAACATAACATCAAGGGAGCTCTTTCCATCTAGACGTTATCACTAGTACAGGACAGTTCCCGATGGTTAAGACCATTACCTGACTTTAGTGAAACATGGGATAAAGTTAATTATACCTCTTTCATCGATATCATGAGCACAGGCTCTCCATCAATAAGTCTAACTTATTGGGCTGAAAATTGCGGCCTCGCTGGGCGCGTACAAAGTGTGCACGCACTCGGCGAGGCCTCGCAAAGGCCGGTTCTCGGAGCGCGATGCGCATGCGCCAAGAACCAGGTTTTACGATCTGTTAAAACAGGTTCTACACATCCCCGGGAAAAGGACATCTGCGCGGCAGAGATTGGGCTATTTGCCCAACGAATGTTCTTCAAACTTTTACGCCTGGTAAAAGCAGGCGTATAGTTTACTTTTACCAGCATAACACTTTTAAAACATAGAAAAACTAAATTTAATCATTCATTTTTATATTAAAAACCCTGTCCATTCAGGTAAGTTTATTTTTAACCCTATTAAAGCATATAAAAAAAAAATCAAAGATCTATTTTTTTCTAAAACATGTAATTCCATTTCATTTTAAATATAGTGAGTTGTTTTTTTATTTATTGTGCTGTGTTTCTTGTTTTGGGGGGGGTTATTCTCATTGATAGTAATGGAAGCACGTACAAACGGAGTTCCGATTTTTATCAATGAGAATACTAGAGAGTGATTGGTGGTCGAGGCCCACGTGATTCCAGCAGATGCGTTCGTACGTGAAAGACATCTTCCCATGAGCTGCGCGGCGAATGAAGGCCTCAGGCCAGAATTCTACATTCCTCCGGGATCAACAGGTAGTTTCGTAGATTTTTCTTTCAGGTCAAAGGCGTTCATATGAAGGAAGTCTCCGACCGCAATTTTCGACCCATAGTGTTCCACGGGTGTCAATTCAGTCAAACATAGTCTTAGCTAGAATTATTTTAAACACATCAGAAGCTCATCATTGGGGAAGGTAACCACCTCGGTCTCAGTGCAGTTAATTAGGAGCTCTTTCAGCTAACTGTGAAGTCCTGTGAAGTTACTAGCTGTGTCCCAAATGTCTTCATGCAGCTGTACTTCCACATGTCTGCACATTTTAAGTGGGTTAACCCCTTGGAGTTTAAATACAACATCGTGTACTTTCCTCATTGGCTACATGCATAAACTTTCTGGTGCCGACATGTCATCAGGAATGGAATGTTCCCATGACTCTTCTTACAGACACAGGTACCTACCTAGCTGTCTTTCACGGGAATGCAACAGAAAACAAGGCATCATAAGAGACCTAATTTAAAAGGAATACAATTTATTTATACAAACATAATTTGAAATCCCTGCAGAAGCCAATTGCAAAATTTCTTCTGGTACATTCTGTGACTATTTTTAGCTGGTGTCAATAGAAATGCACAACATTAGTCTCAAGGTACCATACTTAATTTTACATGAATACCTATTAGCACAAGCCAGTCTCTGGTCAATGCTAAAGACTAACACACACAAGCTTTGATCATTACAAGTAGACCAGTGTGTAATTCATCAAATGATGCTTGCACTGAATGCTGTATAATCTACTGCAGCATATCTGTAGGATACACTTTCCTGTGTGAATTGACATGTTCAATTATGCATTGATAGTAAACAACAACTTGTATTTATATAGCACTTTTAATGTCGTAAAACATCCCAAGACACTTCACAGAAGCATTACCAAAAAAATTTGGCACCGAGCCACAAAGAGAAACTAGGGCAGATGAAAGCGGTAGGTTTTAAGGGGCATCTTAAAAGGAGGAAAGAGAGGCGGAGAGGTTTAGGGAAGGAATTCCACAGGTTAGGGCCTTGGCAGCCGAAGGCATGGCCACCAATGGTTAAGCGATTAAAATCAGGGATGCTCAAGAGGTCAGAATTAGAGGAGCGCAGATATCTCAGATGGTTGTGGGGCTGGAGGAGATTAAAGAGACAGGGAGGCCATGGAAGCATAAGATGACAAGGATGAGAATTTTAAAATCAAGGCGCTGCTTAACCGGGGCCCAATGTAGGTCATCAAGCACAGGGGTGACAGATGAACTTGTAGGACATGGACAGCTGAGTTTTGGATGACCTCAAGGTTACGTAGTGTGGAACGTAGGCCAGCCAGGTGTGCGTTGGAAGAGTCAAGTCTAGAGATAACAAAGACATGGATGAGGGTTTCAGCAGCAGATGAGCTGAGGCAGGGGTGGAGTTGAGCCATGTTACGGAAGTGGAAATAGGTAGTCTTAGTTATGGTGCGGATATGTGGTCATTTCAGGGTCAAATATGACATCAAAGTTGCAAACAGTCTGGTTCAGCCTCAGACGGATGCTAGGAAGAGATCGCTCAGCTGCAATCACCATTTACGTACTTGACTATCCAAAGATTAGTGATCAATCTGAAAACCGAAACCACCTTACACAACTCCATTGGGGGGAGAAAAAAAAAATCACACAAAGTTTATTGAAAGGAATTTATGCATTAAACCCAAAGCTCTAATTCAGCTAAACAAAACTTAGTAATATCAGGCTAGAAAGTTTCTCCCACCCTCCAATATGTTTATTTTTCCTCTGCAACAAAGAAGGTCAAGATCCAGATAGTGGGGACCTGCCACTTATTGGGCCCAAGTTTGTCCCTCCGTTTTTTCGGCGCACTTACCTGAGGCGCGCCAACTTTCTGCTCCCAAAGCGGCGCCGAAAATGTAGCTCCGTATTCTCCCCTCTCTGTGGCCTCTCCCATGGCTTGGCACAGTGTGGTCTGTCCATTAGGGGACGGAGCTGGGGCCCTGGGCAAATAACAGTGCCGGGAGCTCAACGCATGTGCACTGAAGGTTTCGCGTATGTGCAGTAGCTCCTGCCCCCAGTCGGAGGTCCCTTGGAGAAGTCCCTTGGGGAAGTCCAGTCCTCGGAGAAGTCCCGTCCCTCGGAGAAGTGGTGAAGTCCCTCGGAGAGAGTCAGTGCATTCTCCCGCTCCTAGCCCTGGCCGAAGGGCTTGCCAGGGCGTTCGAGTCGGTGCGTTCTCTCACCACTATCCCCGGTCGAGTGGTCTTCCGCACCAGCCCGCTGACTTCCCCAGCCAGATAGGACTTGAGTTTTATTTATTTATTTATTGATGATGGTGCTTTGTTTTGATTGGGGTGGGGGGGGGGGGGGGGGGAGGGAGAGAGAGGAGAGTTTTGATATGAAGGTAGGACTTAAGTTTTATTTATTTATTTATTATTGATGGTTTTTATGTTTCTTGAATGTTGTTGTGAAGGCTTTTAGTGCTTTGCAAGGTCCTCTGTGCATCCCTTTCCCCCTCTATCTCTGGCGACCTGCGCTGATTTCTTAACTCTTCGCGAGGGTTTTCTGTGCGGCCACAAACGCTGGCCTAAGTTAGTTTGGAGCAACTATCAGCTGTCCAAACTGGCTTAAATGGCCAAAACAGGCATAGGTGGCTGTAATGCCCCGCTTTGGAAAAAAAAACTAAACTTAAAAAAAATCCTAACTAACTTACTTACACTGGCGCAAATTAAATGTGCAGAATGGGGAGTTTTAAGATACTCCAGAAAAATCAAGTTGCTCAAAAAAAAAACGGAGCAACTCCTGAGCAAATTTGGGCCCATTGTGTGTGCTTTTTAATATGAAGTGACAGGTACCTATTGCAGATGCAATATTTATATGGAATACCATGGGAAAGTATTAACTGACCTTTATTGGGGTATGCATCTAGTCATGGATAGCCTTCTTTTCCTCATCTGTCATGGGCATGTGTTATCAAACAACAAAAGAGGAAAGTAAGTAAATATATTTGTGGAGGGTTAGGAGGGGGGGAGGGGAACTTGCCAAAATTGTAAAGACTGGCAAATCCTGTTTATATGGGTTAGAAAATCCAGGACTAGAGCATCCTTTAAGATTATTTGATAGAGGATTTTTCACCCTCTCCTTCTTCCTCCATCTCCTTTTGAACTTTGTTACCGACAGCGGACATGTACTCCTATTGGGAATTATAGAAAAAAAAAATTCTGATTCTAATGAACAACTATCCATCCACGTTCCATTGAACAAAATCTAACTGCAGATTCTATATTGCTACTTTTAAAATTTGAAAACAGCATCTTTAGTTGGAGAATAGCATTAACAGCCAATTTAAACACCCTATTATCGGAACTAGATTACAAATAGGGAACAATACGCTGTAGAGAGATTGCAATTGCAATAAATAACTGAACACACTTTAGTATATATAATTCACTTACAATTAAGGTTGATATAAAATGGTTCAAAACCTAGCGCCTATGAATGCTTGTACATATCAAAACTCTTACAATGTTTAAAGTATTGCATTAATTTATCGATGTAAATTTAGCTAAGACAAGGCTAAAAAGTGTGCAGCTAGTGAAAGTTACACTGCTGCTTTCAAATACACAATGATGAGGATTATATTCTTCAATTCCAAAAGTACTGCCAAATATATTAGCTGAAACAAAGGTCAGATATTATCTTGTATATAATTTCTCTGTCACAAAAGGAATATTTTAGTACTTATTGCATCAGAAAACAACAGTTTTCATTCTACTGCATTCCCTAGCGCTAATCACTTCCAAATACACCAACAGCACTTTCATTTTTATAAATAGATACAAATTATTTCCCATTGGGTTAGCCTGCAGTAAAATAGAAGCTTAAAAGATAACAGTAATTTAGAAGCATATTCTATGAAAACCACGCTATGGAATCTTACAAACAATCTCTCTTACCCTTCATTATCCTGCCTCATGAAGGTAGGGCAGCACATGCACAGCCTTACAAATAGTGTCAGTATTATCACACTTTGATGGATACAATATGAGGCATACATGGACCACCTTGTCCTACAGTCTGCCAGGCTAAACCTGCCCCTCAGGAAAGCCTGAAGAATAATATCAAAGATCAAGGGCTGGATTTTCGGCTTTTGTGATTACGGGCCGGTAATGGTGGCGGGGCAGTCCTGATACAGGCTGGAAAAAGTTTACGCCCACATCAGCAAAATTCGGCAAAAAATGAGGTTCTATGATCGGGGGCGCAAAATCAGGCATTACACAAGGAAGTTTTTGCGCCCCAGCCAAAAATTGGGCGTTAAAAAAGTTCAACATTTCGTGCATGTGCAAATGCGTTTCAATTTTCCCGGGCGCAGAGATGATCCAAGGCGTCCTCCTAGGCCATCTACCCCGCCACCCCCCCCTTACACATGAGCCTTCAAGCAGCCTTGTCATAGGCATTGAGGCCTCATTGAGGACGAGCTGCAGATGTGGGAGGGAGTAAAGGGTAGGGTGGAAAAGTGCAGGATAATGTGCAGGGCAAGGTTGTGCAGATGCCCTTGGTTTTGTTCATTTCCCTTGTAAATAATTTTGTTCATTTAAGGAACTTCATTGCTGTTCAGTGTCCTGCAACATAACGATGTATATTGTATGGTTTTCTTTTCATGGGAGAAGTTTTTGTTACTTTGTTGCAGTAAAAGTTATGATTCATCCTTTGCCATTGGTGTCGTGTATATCATTCCAACGTTCACTGGAGACGTGCCTTTATGGGGGCACATAGCATGTCTAGTATTAGCTCCATCCCTCAGTTTCCTCCATTTAGGAGAGCCGGTCCATTATGAGCTGGTGACATGAGACTCCGACAGCATTTCCCGATGCCTCCCCCGTGGATAGAGTGGCTATCCAATGGTGCTCTCGCAAGGTTCTCTTCAGCGTCGTTCTCCTCCTCCTGAGGTGTGCCTCCAATCCCCACCGACAATGCCTGGCCCATGATGCAACATGCAGCACACCACAATGAATTTGGAAATCTGTTCAGGGGAGTATGGAAGGCTGCCTCTCCAGAGTGGTCCAGGCATCGATCTGCCTGTAGGAGATGGCATATCTCTGTCAGCATTTCCTTTTGGAAGCACAGCCTTCTCACACACTGCTCTTCATAGAGCTGGAGGTATGAGCGTTGGTGTGCCTGTAAACCCATGGTGGGGTATGCCCTCCTCCCCAGACGTCTTCGGCCCTATCTTATCTGTGGCCCGACATGGCCAAGAGCCCTTGTTGTATCCTGACACCGCCTACCAATAGCATAGAGGATGAAACGCTGGCGAACGAGTCATGCTCCCATTAAATTCTTTCAGTGAAGATGCAAGGACACTGTAATGGCAGATAAATGTACCACTTTCAAGACAGAGCTTCATGCAGCGTGATGTGTGCAAACGTTGCAGTCAATGTGGCCTGTGATTTAGGAGCCTCCTCCCTCAAATTACATAGGCCGCAAATACCATCTACTGGACCGTAGGAACGCCTTGGTTTTCAGGCATTTCCTGCGGTGGGCTTATAATGGGAAGTTAGGGCCTAATTTTGCATCCGGGACTTTGGCGGAGCATTGCACGATGACTGAAGTCATGGTCTCAGTGAAACTAGAGGGCAGGGGGCAGTAAGTTTTTGCATTGCCACAAACCCCGAGCCGAATTTGCCGACTGGGCGGTAAAAGCTGAACATCCGCCGTTACACTTAAAAACACTTTTTACCGCTCCTCTGAGATGCTACCAGAGCTGCAAAGGAGTGGAAAATCCAGCCCTTGAGCTTAGATCTCCCAGTCAGCTTAAAAGTGAAGGAAAGCCTTTTTTAAAATTAATATTTTAGAAATGTTCTCCTAGCATGACAAATCCTTTAATCAAGTATTGCTCCCTTCTACATCCCAATCAGTAACATGGTTCATCGCCATCCCCTGGCTCCAGATCAGCCCTCACCATTTCCCATCAAGCCATTCTGGGACACTGCACATTGCCAGTATCACTGGAGCAGCCCAGCAGGATGAGAAAACTTGGGATCGACATGCCAGGAAGGAAATGCATTTAAAAAAAAAAAAATGATTAAACCTTTCCCCATCAATTATGTCATATCCATTTCTTCCTCATCACCCGATTCACAGAAAAATAACTTCTCCAATTCAATTTTAGAATTGCTTGCATGTAGTAGGGCAATAATTCTTGAGGGACAGTATCTGCTTATTAATGCATAATGTCAGGATTGACTACTATGTGAAGGTTTCTCTCCCAATCCCAATCTAAATTATCTGTACATATCTGGAATACAATACAACAGAAGGAAATCATAAAATAATAAAAGATTGGCCTTATTAATTAAGACCCGATTTTAAGGATTTCTATTTACTGCCTTTTCTTGGTCTTGTCATAGTTGACCCTGCTTCTCGGAATTCGAGCTCTGAAACCATGGAAGTGGGAGATGGTTAGACACAGCCATGGGGAACTGCTCAGCCTTCACTTGGTGATTTCCAATGGCAGCAAAGGAGAGATCAGGAACTCAACATGGGGAAACTCCACACACTATCACTTGACTCACTATTTAGTGATACCATACATTAGCTCCAACATAGAAACATAGAAAATAGGTGCAGGAGTTGGCCATTCGGCCCTTCGAGCCTGCACCGCCATTCAATGAGTTCATGGCTGAACATGCAGCTTCAGTACCCCATTCCTGCTTTCTCGCCATACCTCTTGATCCCCCTAGTAGTAAGGACTACATCTAACTCCTTTTTGAATATATTTAGTGAACTGGCCTCAACAACTTTCTGTGGTAGAGAATTCCACAGGTTCACCACTCTCTGGGTGACGAAGTTGCTCCTCATCTCGCTCCTCAAAGGCTTCCCCCTTATCCTCAGACTGTGACCCCTGGTTCTGGACTTCCCCAACATTGGGAACATTCTTCCTGCATCTAACCTGTCGAAACCCATCAGAATTTTAAACGTTTCTATGAGATCCTCTCTCATTCTTCTGAACTCCAGTGAATACAAGCCCAGTTGATCCAGTCTTTCTTGATATGTCAGTCCCACCATCCCGGGAATCAGTCTGGTGAACCTTCGCTGCACTCCCTCAATAGCAAGAATGTCCTTCCTCAAGTTAGGAGACCAAAACTGTACACAATACTCCAGATGTGGCCTCACCAAGGCCCTGTACAACTGGAGTAACACCTCCCTGCCCCTGTACTCAAATCCCCTCGTTATGAAGGCCAACATGCCATTTGCTTTCTTAACCACCTGCTGTACCTGCATGCCAATCTTCAATGATTGATGTACCATGACACCCAGGTCTCGTTGCACCTCCCCTTTTCCTAATCTGTCACCATTCAGATAATAGTTTGTCTCTTTGTTTTTACTACCGAAGTGGATAACCTCACATTTATCCACATTATACTTCATCTGCCATGCATTTGCCCACTCACCTAACCTATCCAAGTCACTCTGCAGCCTCATCGCATCCTCCTCGCAGCTCACACTGCCACCCAACTTAGTGTCATCCGCAAATTTGGAGATACTACATTTAATCCCCTCGTCTAAATCATTAATGTACAATGTAAACAGTTGGGGCCCCAGCACAGAACCTTGCGGTACCCCACTGGTCACTGCCTGCCATTCTGAAAAGTACCCATTTACTCCTACTCTTTGCTTCCTGTCTGCCAACCAGTTCTCAATCCACGTCAGCACACTACACATTCAGGACCAGAATGTTGGTGCAGTATCACACAAAGATTGAATACCACCTGGAATGGGGAGACACTGAAGGCAAAAACTCTGGGTTATTCAGAAGTAGTTAGATACTTTACAAGGGGGACGGTAGACCTTTCTGGAAGGGTATACTAGAAGGGTCAAATAACCTGCCTCATACATACTTATCTTTGCAAATGGCACTATTTTAAAATCCCAAGTTATCATCAGGTTTCTTAAAATATTTAACAACATGGTTATGCACAAAAGGATAGATTACAGTAGAAGTTGAATATAAGTCAGCTCTAGAGCTCGGAGTTGCTAATGAGCAGAGAGTAATCATCTCATGTGAAGCCTCAAGCAATTATGCAAAAAGCAGCACAAATCAATGTCTTAAATTTCTATGCAACACAACCATTTTAAAATGCATCCATGTGAAGCCAAGGTGTGTTTATCTTTGACACAGACCACATACAATTCATAGCCCAGAATGCCTATTTGTTCTCTGAATACAAGTGCAAAATATATTACATGGCTGGGTGCACTCAGGAAGAAAGTAACATTCGTGAGATTTACAATTAGAAAAATAAACCAGGCAGCAGAAAAAGAAATCAAATAAGTCAGTCATTAAATATGACATTTGTATTTTGCATTTATATGGTTATATTAAAAAAATGAATCACCAGTTAAAATAAAACCGGAGGGCCGATTTTAACGCCCAGCGGGAAACCGGCGAAAGCAGACCGGAAACGCAAGTCGGAGGCCTGGCAAATTTAACAGCCCGCTGGTCAGCTGCTTGCCCGTATCTGGCCTACAGACGGAAGACAAAGATCAGAGCACATACCGTTATTATGGAGTAAATCTGATCGCAACTCTTTAAAATTTATTTGTTCATGGGATGAGGGCGTCGCTGGCAAGGCCAGCATTTATTGTCCATCTCTAATTGCCCTCAAGAAGATGGTGATGAGCCGCCTTCTTGAACCGCTGCAGTCCTTGTGGTGAAGGTGCATCCACAGTGCTGCTCGGGAGGGAGTGCCAGGATTTCGACCCAGTGACGATAAAGGAATGGCAATATATTTCCAAGTCAGGATGGTGTGTGACCTGGAGAGGAAATTGCAGATGATGATGTTCCCACGCGCTTGCTACCCTTGTCCTTCTAGGTGGTAGAGGTTGCAAGTTTTGGAGGTGCTGCCAAAGGACCCTTGGCGAGTTCCTGTAGTGCATCTTGTAGATGGTACACACTGCAGCCACGGTACGTCAGTGATGGAGGGAGTGAATGTTTAAGATGGTGCTGAGGTGCCAATCAAATCGGCTGCTTTGTCCTGGATGATGTCGAGCTTCTTGACTGTCGTTAGAGCTGAACTCATCCAGGCAAGTTGGAAGTATTCCATCGCACTCCTGACTTGTGCCTTGTAGATGGTGGAAAGGCTTTGAGGAGTCAGGAGGTGAGACACTTGCTGCAGAATACCCAGCCTCTGACCCGCTCTTGTTGCCACAGTATATATGTGGCCAACATCCACAGCATCGAAGCACTGACCACACTCGACCAGCTCCGTTGGGCGGGCCACATTGTCCGCATGCCCGACACAAGGCGCCCAAAGCAAGCGCTCTACTCGGAACTCCTACATGGCAAGCAATTCCCAGGTGGACAGAGGAAACATTTCAAGGACACCCTCAAAGCATCCTTGATAAAGTGCACCATCCCCACCGATACCTGGGAATCCCTGACAAAGACCGCCCTAAGTGGAGGAAGAGCATCTGGGAAGGTGCTGAGCACCGAGTCTCATCGCCAAGAGCATGCAGAAAACAAGCGCAGTCAGCGGAAGAAGCGTGCGGCAAACCAGACTCTCCACCCACCCTTTCCTTCAATGACTGTCTGTCCCACCTGTGACAGAGACTGTAATTCCCGTATTGGACTGTACAGTCACCTGAGAACTCACTTTTAGAGTGGAAGCAAGTCTTCCTTGATTTCGAGGGACTGCCTATAATGATGATAATATATGTGGCTGGTCCAGTTAAGTTTCTTGTCAATAGTGGCCCCCAGGATGTTGATGGTGGGGGATTCGGCGATGGTAATGCTGTTGAATGTCAAGGGGCGACTCTCGCTTGTTGGAGATAGTCATTGCCTGGTACTTGTGTGGCTCGAATGTTACTTGCCACTTCTCAGTCCATTTCTGCATGCGGGCATGGACTACTTCATTGCCTATGCAGGTGCAAATAGAACTGAACACTCTGCAATCATCAGTGAATAGCCCCACTTCTGACCTTATGCTGGAGGGAAGGTCATTGATGAAACAGCTGAAGATGGTTGGGCCTAGGACACTGCCCTGGGGAACTCCTGCTGCGATGTCCTGGGCTGAGATGATTGGTTGTGGTTGTTGGTCATTCTCCTTTCTGCTAGATACGACTCTAGCGACTGGAGAGTTTCCCCTGACTCCAATTTTACTAGGGCTCATTGATGCCACACTGGGTCAAAAGCTGCCTTGGTGCCAAGGGCAATCAATCACTCTTGCCTCCTCTCTGGAATTTAGCTCTTTGTCCATGTTTGGACCAAGGCTGTAGTGAGGTCTGGAGCCGAATGGTCCTAGCGGAACCAAACTGGGTGAGCAGATTATTGGTGAGTAAATGCCACTTGTTGGCACAGTCGATGAAACCTTCCATCACTTTACTGATGATTCAGCCGTCAATGATTGAGACGAGATTCAACACCACCTCCAGTGTAGTCTTCGGGCACCTGAGGAAAAGTGTTTGAAGAGCAGGCCCTCAAAACTGCCACCAAGCTCACGGTCTACAGGGCTGTAGTGATACCTGCCCTCCTGTATGGCTCAGAGACATGGACCATGTACAGTAGACAGCTCAAGTTGCTGGAGAAATACCAACAACGATGTCTCCGCAAGATCCTACAAATCCCCTGGGAGGACAGATTCACCAACATTAGCGTCCTCGACCAGGCCAACATCCCCAGCATTGAAGCACTGACCACACTTGATCAGCTCCGCTGAGCAGGTCACATTGTTCGCATAAAAGACTTGCAAAGCAAGCGCTCTACTCAGAACTCCTTCACAGCAAACGAACAAAGGTGGGCAGAGGAAACGTTACAAGGACACCCTCAAAGCCTCCCTGATAAAGTGCAACATCCCCACTGACACCTGGGAGTCCCTGGCCAAAGACCACCCTAAGTGGAGGAAGTACATCCAGGAGGGCGCTGAGCACCTCGCGTCTCATCGCCGAGAGCATGCAGAAATCAAGCACAGGCAGCAGAAAGACTGTGTAGCAAACCAGACCCACCCACCCTTTCCCTCAACCTGTGACAGAGACTGTGGTTTTTGTATTTGACTGTTCAACCACCGAAGAATTCATTTTAAGAGTGGAAGCAAGTCTTCTTCGATTCCGAGGGACTGCCTATGATATGATGATGATATATGATATGATGATGATTGAGCGTAGACAGATGGGGCAGTAACTGGCCGGATTAGATTTGTCCTGCTTTTTATGGACAGGACATACCTGGGCAGTTTTCCACATTGTCGGGTAGATGCCAGTGTTGTAGCTGTACTGGAACAGTTTGGCTAGAGGCATGGCTAGTTCTGGAGCAACTTCTGCCATCCGCATATGCGCAGTTCAACGCTGAAATCGGGACATTGCTGTCAGAGTTGTGTTGCTCCTCCAGAAACAGTCTCTCCTCCGAGAGACACTCGGCATTCAACACATGAAGGGTATGAAGTTGCGGACTTACCCACTAGATACTCACTAAACATGCCAGAAAAAGTTAAGTCTTGTCCACTCAGGTGTAAGTGAATTTTTAAGAGTGGTAAGTCTTAATTACAGCCAAACAATCTCTCAGAAACTGAAAATTAACTTTTAAAAGCGTGGAGTCTCATTCTTTCAGATTTTAATTATTGTTGGAGATTTTAAAACATGTAAATAATTTTTTTTCACTTTTTCTTTGTCTCGTATCGCTCTCTTTTAATCCCACCTCTATATTTCACTTTCTTTACATGATTTTACATTGAATTAAATATTCTACCTTACACTTCCTGGTTTAGACTCTGCATAGATCAGTAAGGATTCTTCAATCTGACTGGTTAAGCTTGCCGTATTCAGAGGTCCCAGATCCCCTGAAAGGACGCCGTGCTGTTTTGACTCTAATTACCACAAGTCGCAGTGCAAAAAGCCTATAGAAAGTATAATGAACGGTGAGCACCGTTTGTTCGCTGCTGACCACAAAATCCGGGGCAATCATTTTCAGGTAAACAAAAACACAACAATCTGAAATATTCTGATCAGCTGAAAATGCTGTAATGGGTTTAATTTTAAGCAAAGTAGCAAAGGCTAGTTTGAGGCGCGAAATCTAGTTACCTACTTATGCACCATCATCCTTCATCTCCATACAACTCCTTGGCCCCAAACTTGGCGGAAGCCAAGTGTCACCCAAAGGACCGCTGAAGTACCTGACGGTACTTTGGGCAGGAGATTCGTGGAAAAGTTTGGGAAAGACCGCCTGGCGGCAAAAAACGACTTACTCCTTGAATCTCCCAATATCAGTGCTAAATGCAATCCTCGGCAAAGTACCGCCGAGGATGGAGTCGGGCCCAGGGAAGGGGGGAAACATAAAAATTTAAATTTTCAAAAAATAAAAAGGAACACTGCAAAACCTTCAGTGGACCCCAACCACCTGAAGCCCTGGAAAAAAAAAAGAAAAGTTTACTAACTTTTTTTGCAGGTCTTCTTACTTACCGTTGGGGTTGGACCTGCCTCCACGCGGCAGCGGACTCACCCAGACCAAATTGTCAGCTTGATGGGCAGGAGGACACTTGCGCGTGTTGTGCACCAGCGGGCGGTTCCCAGTGGTCTCCCCGCCAACGGGAGGCCTCCTCCAAAATCCTAACTTACCAAAATTTCCTGGATTCTGGGGAGATCCTAGCAAATTGGAAAACTGCAAATGTAACGCCTCTATTTAAAAAAAGGAGGCAGACAAAAAGCAGGAAACTACAGACCAGTTAGCCTAACATCTGTGGTTGGGAAAATAAGAACATAAGAAATAGGAACAGGAGTAGGCCCTACGGTCCCTCGAGCCTGCTCCACCATTCAATAAGATCATGGCTGATCTGATCATGGACTCAGGTCCACTTCCCTGCCCGCTCCCCATAACCCCTTATCGTTTAAGAAACTGTCTATTTCTGTCTTAACTTTATTCAATGTCCCAGCTTCCACAGCTGTCGGGGGCAGAGAAATCCATAGATTTACAACCCTCAGAGAAGAAGTTTCTCCTCATCTCAGTTTTAAATGGGCGGCCCCTTATTCTAAGATCATGCCCTCTAGTTCTAGTCTCCCCCATCAGTGGAAACATCTTCTCTGCATCCACCTTGTCAAGCCCCCTCATAATCTTACACGTTTCGATAAGATCACCTCTCATTCTTCTGAATTCCAATGAGTAGAGGCACAACCTACTCAACCTTTCCTCATAAGTCAACCCCCTCATCTCCGGAATCAATCTAGAAAACTTCTCTGAACTGCCTCCAAAGAAAGTATACCCTTTCGTAAATATGGAAACCAAAACTGCACGCAGTATTCCAGGTGAGGCCTCACCAATACCCTGTATAGCTGTGGGAAGACTTCCCTGCTTTTATACTCCATCCTTTTTGCAATAAAGGCCAAGATTCCATTGGCCTTCCTGATCACTTGCTGTACCTGCATACTATCCTGTTGTGTTTCATGCACAAGTACACCCAGGTCCAGCTGTATTGCAGCACTTTGCAATCTTTCTCCATTTAAATAATAACTTGCTCTTTGATTTTTTTCTGTCAATGCCAAATGTTGGAGTCCATTATTACAGAAGCAGTAGCAGGACATTTGGAAAAGCATAATTTGGTCAGGCAGAGTCAGCATGGATTTATGAAGGGGAAGTCATGTTTGACAAATTTGCTGGAATTCTTTGAGGATGTAACGAACAGGGTGGATAAAGGGGAACCAGTGGATGTGGTGTATTTGGACTTCCAGGAGGCATTTGACAAGGTGCCACATAAAAGGTTACTGCACAAGATAAAAGTTCATGGGGCTGGGAGTAATATATTATAGCATGGATAGAGGATTGGCTAACAGAAAACAGAGAATCAGGATAAATGGTTCATTCTCGGGTTGGCAATCAGTAACTAGTGGGGTGCCACAGGAATCAGTGCTCATCATCATAGGCAGTCCCTCGATATCGAGGAAGACTTGCTTCCACTCTAAAAATGAGTTCTTAGGTGACTGAACAGTCCAACATGAGAACCACAGTCCCTGTCACAGGTGGGACAGACAGTCATTGAGGGAAAGGGTGTGTGGGACTGGTTTGCCGCACGCCCTTTCTGCTGTCTGCGCTTGGCAATGCAACTTGAGGTGCTCAGCACCCTCCAGGATGCACTTCCTCCACTTAGGGCGGTCTTTGGCCAGGGATTCCCAGGTGTCGGTGGTGATGTTGCACTTTATCAGGGAGGGTTTGAGGGTGTCCTTGAAACGTTTCCTCTGCCCACCTTTGGCTCGTTTGCCGTGGTGTTGGAAAGTTTGAGGTCATGCACTTTGGCAGAAAAAAAATCAAAGAGCAAGTTATTATTTAAATGGAGAAAAATTGCAAAGTGCTGCAGTACATCAGGACCTGGGGGTAATTGTGCATGAAACACAAAAGGTTAGTATGCAGGTACAGCAAGTGATCAGGAAGGCCAATGAAATCTTGGCCTTTATTGCAAAAGGGATGGAGTATAAAAGCAGGGAAATCTTCCTACAGCTATACAGGGTATTGGTGAGGCCACACCTGGAATACTGTGTACAGTTTTGGTTTCCATATTTACAAAAGGATATACTTTCTTTGGAGGCAGTTCAGAGAAGGTTCACTAGGTTGATTCCAGAGATGAGGGTTGACTTATGAGGAAAGGTTGAGGAGGTTAGGCCTCTACTCATTGGAATTCAGATGAATGGGAGGTGATCTTGTCGAAACGTATAAGATTATGAGGGGACTTGACAAGGTGGATGCAGAGAGAATGTTTCTATTGATAGGGGAGACTAGAACTAGGTGGCATAATCTTGGAATAAGGGGCCGCCCATTTTAAACAGAGATAAGGAGGAATTTCTTCTCTCAGAGGGTTGTAAATCTGTGGAATTTGCTGTCTCAGAGATCTGTGGAAGCCGAGACATTGAATAAATTTAAGACAGAAATGGACAGTTTCTTAACCGATGAGGGATTAAGGGATTATGGGGAGCGGGCAGGGAAGTGGACCAGAGTCCCATGATCAGATCAGCCATGATCGTATTAAATGGCGGAGCAGGCTCGAGGGGCCGTATTGCCTACTCCTGCTGCTATTTCTTATGTTCTTGTGTTCTAATTCGCTCGGAGGGAAGACTGCCCAGAAAACTCGGTGGCAGTCGGTGAGTGCACCAAGTTTGGCTCCCTTATGCTCAGCTGAACATGTACAAAGTCGCTAATGCAGTACAAATATTTATGTACTCTAAAACATAAAATACCTGTCTGAAGAGTAGCTCCTGCTGTTGCTCTGCCTGCCTCTTTCGTTGCTCCAGCTCCTGTTGCTCTCTCTGATCTTCCTCTTCTTCATCACTTTCGATCGGTTCTTGCTTGACCTGTATCACCTTGTTCATAGCTGTAGACTCATTCTGATTGGTGCCTCTGTCTGAGTACAGTTCTTCTGGCATGGCCTGATGTTCTCGGAGCTCCTCTTCTGTTTCTTCAGGGTGACTTTCATGCTGCCTGGGCTGCTCGCTAGGCTTTGGGATCAGCTGTTAAATAACAGTCGGAGGGAAAGAATAGTTAAATAATTTAAGTGTCAAATTCAACTTATTGTAACTGCATACATCTGCCTCAGAGTAAGTCTTTAAAACCTTTAGGATTCAAAAATGCCATCATATTAGTGTTTCTATATTTCCACAATATTGAGAAATGATGTCCTATATAATCAACTGCAAATTGTTTTGCATTGATAGCTTCATAATTATTAAGCCTTTGGTTATAAAAGTAATTACACATTAACGAAGCACACTGTCCAGTCAATGCTAGCACAAAGTTAAACCCAAAACATACAAAGCTATTAATCTATACATCTCAAATTCAGCGCTTCAACTGACAGCTCATACATAATGTTTTAAACCACTTGAGCTTTGGTCTCGTGGCTTGGGACATCATCTGCATCAATAAATTAAATTACTGCCTTGGATTCACTCTTTTCCTATATATGAAGCAATATTTACAACGAGCGTAACAGTTTAACTAAAAGACTTCGGTAACCAATGAAGCTGACTCTACTGCTGTTATCTGAAAATATTTAGCAAAATGTTCAAAAAACATGACACCAGAGCAGGGAGGGATAAAGAGGAAAGGAAAGAGAGTGAAAAGTGGAAACGTATTGAATGGCTTGGGTCTGGAGCTGCAGCCAAAGTGCGCACATGAATGGACAGGGGGAAAGCTCAGGTTATACAGACCTGTTTAAATGTAGTAGTTAATGGGATATAATAGTAGGGAGACCAGGGTCAAAGTCAGAGGTCCCAGGGAAGGACAAAGCTGACATGAACAGGATGGGCCAGCACGGAGCATCGACAAACCGGTGACCGTAGCAGGTGAGGCGAATGAAGTCCAGAAGCTATTTGAAGTGTAGAAAGATCAAGGATATGCTGCAGGAAGGAGAATCAGTAGCGGTGCAGAAAAATGATGGCGATGTTAACACCAGTTTGTGGATCGCAGTAGATCATCTCCCATTCCTCTAAACTCTAGAGAATGCAGGCCGAGTCTATTCAATCTCTCCTCAATCCCCCCCCCCCATCCCTGGTCAAGTGCACCTTTGTTGCACTCCCTCTATGGCAAGTATATCCTTCCTTAGGTAAGGACACCAAAACTGTACACACCAGGGTCCACTATAATTGCAGGAAGACATCTTTAACTCTTGTACTCAAATCTTCTTGCAATAAGGGCCAACATATCATTTGCTTTCTTAATTGCTTGCTGTACCTGCATGCTAACTTCCAGTGATTCGTGTACAATAATACCTAGATCCCGCTGAACATTTCCCACCATTTAAAAAATATTCTACTTTTTTTATTTTCCCAATCAAATTGGATAACTTCACATTTCTCCACATTATATTCCATTTGCCTTGCTCTTGCCCACTCACTTAGCCTGTCTATATCCCCTTAATGCCTCTTTGCATCCTCCTCACAACTTACATTCCCACCTAGCTTTGTATCATCAGCAAATTTGGATATATAGGTATCATATATGGTTCTCTCAACCCAAAAATGACCCAATTATTCCTATTCTCTTTCTGTCCATTAACCAATCCTCAATCCATGCTAATATATTACCCCCAATCCCATGAACCCTCATTTTGTATGATAACCTCTTGTGTGGCACCTTATCGAATGGCTTTGGATATTGGATTATGTAAATTGAGCACGTTCTCACTGGAAAAGTTAAGGTTGAAAAATGAAATGATTGCCATTTTTAGGATTTGAAAGGGACTCAATAATGTGAACCACGATAAGCTGTTTCACCTTGTCCAGAAAAGTCGAACCTGAGGACACAGCCTGCACTTGTAGGGTAAATTCAAATCTAATCTGTGGAAATATGACATGGAACTTTGGACCTATAGTTCCCAAAGCATTCACCACTGGGGGTTTTCCTTGCCTCATGTCTGGGTCTGTTGTAGACTAATTGATAGAGATTGATTGCCGTGATTAGTTAACAAATCCACCATCGTTGTATCATGTGACTACCAAGATGGCAGAAGACAAACTAGATGGACCTTGGACCTTGGACCTTTTGCACCTGTGGGTTAGCTTGGCTTAGGACTCTCACTAACATCTTCAGTTGTGTTTGTGTTTGGATCACACTGCTTGCTTCACACCGGAAACCGTTGCCAGTTGTACTACTCCAACCCCACATCTGTACATTTGCATTTGCGCAGAGCATCCAAGAGACTAGCTACATACTTTCTCCAATCTACTATTATTGATATCGTCAATATTAGTGAATTATGAAGTCCTATCACAGTTTATATTTAAGGCCGAAGAATTTTTGATGAGAGAAACTACGGTACTTCACTAGGTTTCCCCCCGCTCCCCCCACCCCCGAGTTTCTCAAATGTTAGTGATTAGCATATGCAAAATAAGATTAGTCATCAGAGTTTGTTATATATTCCTAATATTAATAAAATGTTAAAATGGGCTTTGTATTATTTTAGATAACATCTGTATTCCAGATAACCCAATGTGGACATATACATTATGCTGAACTTGCAAAATCAAGGATCCATTATCCATGTTTTGAGTCTCAGTTAAGAAAAAGCTCAATTTCATTAGCATATGTACACCAGTGTAGATTTGTATAATTACTGGGAACGGTAACATAGTGGTTATGTAGCTGGACTAGTAATCCAGGGGCCTGAACTAATAATCCAGAAACGCGAGTTCAAATCCCACCACGGCAGTGAAAGATCAAAATTCACGGGAACCCCCCCCCCCAGTGTTTGGGTTCATTGGAAAGGAAATTTAATTTGGGACTATCTACCGGAAGGTTTGAAATCCTAAAGTGCTTATGGAAGAAACTACGAACTTTAATTGAATTTTGGACTTTTACAAGACAAATTCAAGTCTGTGGGTGGGCCGAAGGAACTAAAGGAGCCAACTTGATTATTGGAACTGTCTGGGTGTTGGGATTAAAGTAAATTGTTTGGAGAAATGGATATTCGAAAATCCTTCTCTACAAGAGACATTAACATTACAACAATAACTCAGGTGGCCAGCCATCAAACTGAACCGAGAAAAGCTATCTTCAGCATGAATAAGAACAAAGGGCCCACTACAGCCTGTATGCAAAAACCAAGCACAAAAGGACATTGTGATTACCAAGCTAATATTTCTATCAGGAAACAGATTTAGAAGAGCAACCCACCCAAGACATATTAACTTTTAACGAGCCCGCCAAAATATTACAAAGAAATGTCAAGCCCGCCAAATTTAAACAAAGAATTCTGGACTGATTTGGCGTGAAGATTAGGACAACTTAAACTGTATAACTGGCCCCCCGTTTTAACAAAGGGTGTGCCATACTGCGACTATGCCATCAAGAAGGGGGAGGGGACTGTGACAGTTGAAAACCAACTTCTCCAGTCTCGAAGTCCTGAAGTCCAAAAGGAAGGAAGAACATCACCATCGCAGCAGCAACCGACCACAGCCAATGTGGTACCACCAAAACCAACGCGATCGACCAAGCTCAAAACAAAATTCCAACAGAAAGAAACCGAAGAATCGAAAGTTTCCACTCTACAAGCTGTTCCTGAACTACCAACAGGTAAAACATTACCTAAAAACTGTAAAAACCTACTTCTAACGCAGGAAAACGGGTACTTACCCCACAAATCCAAAATGCGCCTTACCGCATCAGCGTACTCAACACAACTGAAGATTGCGCAGTAAGAAGTCTCCTCCGACTTTCGGGGTAGGGAAAGCAGAACCTACAGAATTCAACGAACCCCGAAATTGCAAACTACCGCTAACTGACCAGAAAGGATTGGTAAGCATAGTCCTTGCCTGCCCTGGAGTCTAACCGAGCTAGGATTAGGTATTGGGAGGTGGGAGGTGTAATTTTTTCTGTAACCCCCTTTGAATGTGTACTGTATTGTTCTTTATTACAGTGATAATAAGTTTGACAGTGTACTTTCTTGTCTGTAATAAAATCCAAGTTCTTTTGCATTAAACCAGTTGTCCTTTGCACTTTATCACACCCCCCAAATAAATCCAGAGTCTAGAACCCAAGGGAGTGGGAGCAATTCGAACCGCTCAAGTAGGTCAGAGGTGAACCTGACTCCCGGGACCACCCCTTACAGCAGCTGGGGAATTTAAATTCAGTTAATTAAGTAATCTGGAATAAAAAGCTAGTAGCATGAATCTGTTGGATTGTCGTAAAAACCCACCTGGTTCAATAATGTCCTTCGGGGAAGGAAATCCGCCGTTCTTATCTGTTCTGGCCTATATGTGAGTCCAGACCCACAGCAATGAGATTGATTCTTAACTGCCCTCTGAAATGGCCTAGCAAGCCATTCACTTGTAACAAACCGCTACGAAAAAGAATAAAACCGGAGGGACCAGCCAGCATCAACCTCGGCACCAACTATGGACACAACAACGGCACACCCAGCCCAGTCTACCTGCAAAGTCCTCCTCACTAATATCTGGAGACTTGTGCCAAAGTTGGGAGAATTGTCCCACAGACTAGTCAAACAGCAGTCTGACCGTCATTCTCACAGAATCATACCTTTCAGGCAATATCCCAGACTCCTCTATCACCATCCCTGGGTATATCCTGGCCGAAGGCAGGACAGACCCACCAGAGGTGGCAGCACAGTAGTATACGGGAGGAAGGGAGGGGCCCTGGAAGTCCTCAACAGTGACCCCGAACCCCATGAAGTCTCATGGCTTCAGATCAAGCATGGGCAAGGAAGCCTCCTGTTGATTACCCCATAGCTGATGAAAATATATCCCAATGAGAAAGTAAGAGAAGGGATAACCATCCGTGGTTAATTAAGGGATGGTATCAAGTTGAAAACAAGGGCATACAATGTGGTCGAGATAGTGGGAGGCCAGAGGATTGGGAAACTTTTAAAAGCCAGAAAAGAACGACTAAAAAAAATGATAAAGAGAGGGAAGATAGATGATGAAAGTAAACTAGTACGAAATATAAAAACAGATAGTAAGAGTTCCTACAGGTACATAAAAAGGAAAGGCGTGGCTAAAGTAAATGTTGGTCCCCTGGAGAATGAGACTAGGGAATTAATAATGGGGAACAGGGAAATGGCAGAGACGTTGAACAAATATTTTGTATCAGTCTTCACGGTAGAAGACACTAAAAACATCCCAATAGTGGATAATCAAGGGGCTATAACAAGGGAGGAACCTACTACAATCACGATCACTAAAGTAGTAGTACTCGGCAAAATAAAGGCAGACAAGTCCCATGGACCTGATGGCTTACATCATGGGGTCATAAAAGTGGCTGCAGAGATAGTGGATGCATTGGTTGTCATCTACCAAAATTTCCTGGAATCTGGGGAGGTCCCCAGCAGACTGGAAAACCGCAAAACTAACACCCCTTTTTAAAAAAGGAGGCAGACAGAAAGCATGAAACTATAGACCAGTTGGCCGAACATCTGTCCTTGGGAAAATGCTGGAGTCTATTATTAAAGAAGCAGTAGCAAGACATTTGGAAAAGCATAATTCAATCAAGCAGAGTCAGCATGGTTTTATGAAAGGGAAACCATTTGACAAATTTGCTGGAGTTCTTTGAGGATGTAATGAGCAGGGTGGATAAGGGGGAACCAGTTCATGTGGCATATTTGGATTTCCAGAAGGCATTCGATAAGGTGCCACATAAAAAGTTGCTGCACAAGATAAAAGTTCACAGGGTTGGAGGTAATATATTAGCATGGAAAGAGAATTGGCTAACTAGATAGTGGGAAAGTAAATTGTGAGGACACAAAAAATCTGCAAAGGGATATAGACAGGCTAAGTGAGTGGGCAAACATTTGGCAGATGGAGTATAATGTGGGAAAATGTGAGGTTATCCACTTTGGCAGAAATAATAGAAAAGAAAATTAGAATTTAAATGGAAAAAAATTGGAAAGTGCTGTAGTACAGAGGAACCTGGGGGTCCTTGAGCATGAAACACAAAAAGATAGTATGCAGGTTCAGCAAGTAATCAGGAAGGCAAATGGAATGGGGATAGAGTATAAAAGCAGAGAAGTCCTGCTACAACTGTACAGGGTATTAGAGAGGCCGCATCTAGAGTACTGCGTACAGTTTTGGTCTCCGTATTTAAAGAAGGATATACTTGCATTGGAGGCTGTTCAGAGAACGTTCATTAGGTTGAATCCGGAGATGAGGGGGTTGACTTATGAAGATCGGTTGAGCCTATACTCATTGGAGTTCAGAAGAATGAGAGGTGATCCTATAGAAACATATAAGATGAGGGGGCTCGATAAGGTGGGTGCAGAGAGGATATTTTCACTCATAAGGGAAACTAATACTAGGGGACATAGTCTCAGAATAAGTGGTCGGCCATTTAAAACTGAGATGAGGAAGAATTTCTTGTCAGAGGATTGTAAATCTGTGGAATTCGCTGCCTCAGAGAGCTGTGGAAGCCAGGATATTGAATATATTTAAGGTGGAGATAGACAGAGCGATAAGGGAATAAAGGGTTATGGGGAGCAGGCAGGTAAGTGGAGCTGAGTCCATGATCAGATCAGCCATGATCTTATTAAATGGTGGAGCAGGCTAAAGGGGCCTAATGGCCTACCCCTATTTCTTATGTTCTTATGAATCAGTACACCTCCATGTTGAAGAAGCACGGAGGGTAGCAAGCTCACAAAATGTACTTTGGGTGGGGGACCTCACTGTCCAACACCGAAAGTGGCTCATTAGCACCACAACTGACTGAGCTGGCCAAGTCTTGAAGGACATAGCTGCCAGACTGGGCCTGTGGCAGGTGGAGAACCAAAACTAGGGAAAAACCTACATGACCTCGTCTTCGCCAATCTACCTGTCGTAGATGCATCTGCCCATGACAGCATTGGTAGCAGTAACCACCGCACAGTCCTTGTGGAGTCGAAGTCCTGTCTTGACACTGAGGACACCTTCCATTGTGTTGTGTTTCACTACCACCGTGCTAAAGGGGATAGATTCAGAACAGATCTAGTAGCTCAAAACTGGCCATCCATGAGGCGCTGTGGGCCACCAGCAGCAGCAGAATTTTATTTCACCAGAATCTGTAACCTCATGGCCTGGCATATCCCTCACTCTACCATTACCATCAAGCCAGGGAACCAACCCTGGTTCAATGAGTGCAGGGGAGCATACCAGGAGCAGCACCAGGGGCATAGCTAAATATGAGGTGCCAACCTGCAGAAGCTGTAACACAGGACTACATGCATGCTAAACAGCAGAAGCAGCATGCTGCAGACAGAGCAACGCGACCCCACAATCAACGGATCAGAACAAAGCTCTGTAGGCCTGCCACATCCAGTCGTGAAAGATGGTGGACCATTAAACAACTAATGGGACGAGGAGAATCCATGAATATTCCCACCCTCAATGATGGTGGAGCCCAGCACGTAAGTGCAAAAGACAAAGTTGAAGCATTTGCAACCATCTTCAGCCAGAAGTGTCGAGTAGATGATTCATAGCGGCCTCTTCCTGAGGTCACCACCATTACAGAAGCCAGTCTTCAGTCAATTTGATTCACTCCACATGATATCAAGAAACAGCTGAGCGCACTGGATACAACAAAGGCTATGGGCCTCCACAATATCCCGGCTGTCGTGCTGAAGACTTGTGCTCCAGAACTAGCTGCGCCTCCAGCCAAGCTGTTCCAATACAGCTACAACACTGGCATCTATCCGACAATGTGGAAAACTGCCCAGGTATGTCCTGTCCACAAAAAGCAGGACAAATTTAATCTGGCCAATTACCGCCCCATCAGTCTACTCTCAATCATCAGCAAAGTGGATGGAAGGTGTCTTCTACACTGCTATCAAGTGGCACTTACTCACCAATAACCTGGTCACCGATGCCCAGTTTGGGTTCCACCAGGACTACTCAGCTCCAGACCTCATTACAGCCTTGGTCCAAACATGGACAAAAGAGCTGAATTCCAGAAGTGAGGCCAGATTGATTGCCATTGACATCAATGCAGCATTTGACCAAATGTGGCATCAAGGAGCCCTAGTAAAACTGAAGTCATGGGAATTGGGGGGGTGGGGGGAAAGAGAACACTCTCTATGGGTTAAGTCATACCTAGCACAAAGGAAGATGGTTGTGTTGGTTGGAGGTCAATCATCACAGCCCCAGGACATCGCTGCAGGAGTTCCTCAGGGCAGTGTCCTAGGCCCAACCATCTTCAGCTGCTTCATCAATGACCTTACCCCCCTCGCACTCCCCACCACCCCCATCAGAAGTAGGGATGCTTGCTGATGACTGCACGGTGTTCAGTACCATTCGCAACTCCTCAGATGATGAAGCAGTCCATGTCCACATGTAGCAAGACCTGGATGACATTCAGGCTTGGGCTAATAAGTGGCAAGTAACAGTCACACCACACAAGTGCCAGGCAATGACTATCTCCAACAACTGAGAGTCTAACCACTGTCCCTTGACATTCAACAGCATTACCATCGCTAAATCTCCCAAAATCAACATCCTGGGGGTCACCATTTACTCTCCACTTGCCTGGATGAGTATAGCTCCAACAACACTCAAGATGCTCGACACCATCCAGGACAAAGCAGCCCGCTTGATTGGCACCCCATCACCAGCTTGAACATTCACTCCCTCTACCATCAGTGCTTCGTGGCTGCAGTGTACACCATCTACAAGATGTACTGCAGCAACTCACCAAGGCTTCTTTGGCAGCATCTGCCAAACCCGGGACCTCTACCACCTAGAAGGACAAGGGCAGCAGGCCCTCCATGTTACATACCATTCTGACTTGGAAGCATAACGCTGTTCCTTCATCATCTCTGGGCCCAAATCCTGGAACTCCCTCCACATCAGCACTGTGGGAGTACCTTCACCACATGGACTGCAGCGGTTCAAGAAGGTGGCTCACCACCACCTTCTCAAGGGCAATTATGGATGGGTAATAAATTGCTGGCCTTGCCAGTGACGCTGACAGCCCATGAACAAACAACAAAAATTGAGGTTTCCAGTGTTAACGCGATTACATTCCGGAAATTGTTAGGTTTTGAGAATTTGCTGTCACTATTAAAGACACTGCTTGCAAGGAAGATAAAACAGGTATTACTTTTTAAATTTCTTTTCAAATGATCCCATAAATGATGTTGGACTGTTCTTGATGGTGAGAAGAAAATGCAATTTCCACCCTATTAAAAGGTGGTACAAGGTGGTAAAGGTGTACCCTCAAGAGTTCAGGCAAAATAGCATTATCAGTACAGAACAGATATTCTTGAGCACGAACAGATATTCCGATCAATGAAGCTGAACAGCCTGTTCAATTTTTTGAAACATACTTTTTCTGACTACACTGTTTCACAGCTGCTTGTTCATTAAGACCATCAATGAGATCTCAAAAAGCCAGTCAAGTTAACACCAAAATTGTTGGCAGATCCAAGCAAGTGACTCATTCCAAGTTGACCAGAACTCAAGTATTTGGTTCACTATGGTACTGTAATAAACATGGTTATACTAACAGCAGAGGAGAGGGCGTGAGCTCGGGGCCCAGGAGCAGCAGTGTCAGAGTAGAGGAGCGGCGGGGCCGCAGCCCAGGAGTGGCGTAGCGTACATCAACACCGGGGTCGGGGCCCAGGGATGGCGCAGCAGAGCTTGGTCTCCAGTCGTCTTGGTTAACACTTGCCATGGGACCAAGGCCTTGCTCTGTCACGCACGTGTGGCGGCTGGTGTGCAACGGCCACTCCACGTTAAAAGAATTAACGCACAGGCATCTTCCACCCTTCAAGATGTAGCTCATTGAAACACCTGTGAACTCATCATTTTTTGATGTAGAAGCAAGTCATCCTCAACACAAAGTACTGCCTAATACTATACTAATAAGCACTAATATTACAGTAATACAACCAGAGATGTTTGGAGCACTTTTATTACCATAATCTTAACTCTAAACTACTGGAATAACTAAACATAAGGTGAAGTAAAACACTGAATTCTGCAAAATCTGTTTGTCTTATTTCCTTCTATTCTCTCTCCTGTTTTACACATCTGTTTTTTTTTTCTTGTCTGATCTAACCCTTGAACAACTTTAAAACCTGCTTCCTTCTTCCCCTGGCTATAACTGTTCATTTTGAAAGAAAAATAAATCAAGATTTTCATTATTGGCTTCTTGTTCCCACAATGAAAAATATTGGCCCAGAAATTCCTATGGGGGTCTTCCCGCAGGCAATTGCCTCCTTGCTTGAGATTTTTAACGAATCTACCTAGTGGTCTAGGAGGTGCCCTGATTTCATATGGGGAGGCCTTCTCCTCCCGCGCAGCGAAGCGCGCTCCCGTGCAGAGGGTTCCCGACGCAGATAATGCAGTCATGTGTGACTGCTCAGCCAATCAAGCAAGTATTTCGCAGGTTCCCATTAATAGCACTGAGATTCGCGTATCTACGAGTTCTCAGTGCTATTAATGGGAACAAAAGCAATCACACAAAATAATAAAAAAATAGACCACACATATTTAAAATTAATTGAAATTAAAGTTATGTCTTATAAAAATAAACTATTTTCCCAATTTTTAATAAAGTTTTTTAAATTATGGTTAAAAATAAACTTACGGTAGTGGGGAGGGGTTTTTAAGAATAAAATGTGTTTTTATAACTATTATAAAATGTTTGTCATCTATTTTTAAACACTTGCGCCTGTAAAAGTAGGCTATACGCCTGCTTTTTCAGGCGCAAGATTGTTGAGGACATTTGCTGGGCAATATATCCGTAAATATCGGAAATCTTGCTCTGCAAATGTCCTTGCTCCCGATCTGCAGATGATCTGTCAAGCCAAAAACTTGACAGATCGAAAAAGCCGGTTTTCAGCGCATGCGCATTGCGCGCTGAAAACCGGCTTTTCCGATGCCTTCCTGGGTCCATAGAAACTTCGTACGAGCCCGGGACATCGGAATACCAGCACCATTATGTTTACTTTGCAGATACAAAGTGCAAAAACACAGCATATACAGAGAATATTCTACTTTAAGAATAAATCTGTCGGTCACTTTGGAGTCTGATAGCACCCACATAACTAAAGTCATACACACTGCTGCAAGGGTTAAAAATAAATTGCTCATCCTAGCGCCATCCATTAATTAGATATTCAAGTTTTCCGGCTTTTATAGTGACAGTAATGACCACTGCTCTTTGTCCTTGGGCTCCGACTGTGATTGGCAGGAATCCAGCAGAGAAGAGCACAGGTCAGGACTGCACATTCCTGAAAATCTCCTCCACTCCACATTGAAATATCTTCACAATGGGTAGCTCTAGGCAGACCAAATATCACTTTTAAAGAGGAAGGCTTTCTTAACTGTCACCCATTCAACAGAGGAAACGGAAATGAAAACTAGGGATAACAGCAGCTTTAAACTGGAAAACTTTGGGAGCCACAATTGTAACTATTTTGCAAGGACTTGTAGAACATTATTAAAAGCGGGTCTTAATTTTGTTCTCTTCAAGAAAAACAAATGCGTGTCAGTACAGTACCTATTATTTGATATCCTAATAAATATTTAGTAAAAGGAAATTCAACTTCTTGGTCATAGCAATGCACATTGCCCGAACAAAATACATTTTCATTATACGATTGGCTGCTTAATGGCAATTCTTCTCAGACCAAGATCTGCATCTTATCTGAGCACTCATGACAACCTCATTTCTGCTAATAATACATTGTGTATTGTTCAGTCTTACTATTGGAATAAAGACATGAGCATTCAAACCTTGTCTTCTCAAAAGGGCTGGCCATGTCTGTGAGCAATCAGGTTCAGGAAATTAAACTATTATTTATGGGAAGAGAGATACTACACAAGTCATGGGGACATAATGCATCTCCTTACACCCCCACAATCTGCAGTTAATGCTGAACCAAAAGTCAGAGAGCCACAAGAGAGTTCAATGTGCCATTTCCTACAAAATTCCTTTTCAACATTTATCTTGGCAAACATGAAATTGTAGTTTGAGCAAAGATGTGCTTACTAGCACCCCAAACACATCTGATCCTTACAATCAAGAGGTAAAGCAGTCCTCTCTCCCCTTGTCTTTAATTTTAAATGCCAGTCTCATGATCCTAACCAGAGGATAGTATCAAAAAGTATCACTCAGTGGGGAATTGTGCAAAGGCCTGAAGCAGTTCCAACCTCTGGACCAAGTAAAACACTATGCACTGTTATCAGTCCTACAAATCAGTGGAGCCTCCTGCAGTGCATCACAAGTAATGTAAAATTTATATGCAGTAGACACAGATTTAAATTGAGAAACAAATCAATCAGATTTCTTCAAAAGGTCATGGCTAGAGTCATACTCAGATTGATATTCTGAAATACAAATAGAATTTGGTCTGTTTTAGTTTCAAAAGAAAGTTCTTCAGCAATGTTAAATATAACTTTTTGATTCTGGTACATAAATAAATCATTCCAAATTTACTTCACCTTTCATCACTAACTAATAGAAGTGGAATATGAAGAGTGAATGGATTGACCCAAAAACACGAAAGGAACTTCACAAAGAAAGAAAGACACTTAAGATCAAATGCAGTCTTCAAATGAAACAGGGTTAGAAGACAACTCGATCAAGTGTGCCAATGTAATCCAATCTCCATTTCAAACTCGTATATTCTGGTCCTTATTTACCAATAGTATTAACATCTGAATAGCAAAACATCCAGCAATTTGGGCAGCAGAGGTGGAGTTTTTCTGCTGTAGCCAAGTACCTGGGAGAGACGAAACAGGTGTTGTAGCATCACCACTGGAAGGAGAGCATAATTACAGCTGACAAGTTTACATAGGCAGCTTCCATCATAAATGTGGATTATGAATTTTAAAATGGATTTACTAGTGTAAGCAAAATCTGTAAATTTACAAATGATACCAAAATACCACACAACAAGAGTCAAAAGAATTGTGATAAACTGCATCTAGTCCAATTATCTAGATTAAGTGTTATATAATTTGCATGAGAAGATGGTACCAAAATAGGGAGTGCGTCATACAGCAGGCTGATAAAAAAAACATGTAGGGGGCAACTGTGGTTAAACCTGTAAAACCATCTTTTCTATTAAAAAAAAGTATAAAAACGCAAATGAGCTATTGGTTTGCACCAGCATCGCTACAGCTTCTAACATCGAGAAATACCCCATGGTGCTTCACAGAAGAAGGAAGGAAAGAATGCTAGATTTTAGTAGGAGATCTAGGAATGATGACCAAAAGATTGCTTATCGACGTGGAGTTTTAAGGCGGCTTTTAAAAGGAGTCATGTGTACAGGTTCCACATGTACGGCGACGACCTCCAGTTCTACCTCACCACCTCCGCCTCGGATTTGTAACGCTGCCTGTCCAACATCCAGTATTGGATGAACAGAAATGTCCTCCAATTAAATATTGGGAAGACAAAAGCTATTGACTTTGGTCCCTGCCACAAGCTCTGTTTCCTAGCCACCAACTCCATCCCTCTTCCTTGGCCATCATCTGAGGTTAAACCAGACTGTTCCTACATTACAACAGTGATTAATACTTCAAAAAGTACTTCATTGGCTTTGGGACGTCTGGTGGTCGTGGAAGTCGCGAAATAAATGTAAGAGTTTCCTTCTTTTTGGCATCCTATTTGACCTAGCGATGAGCTTCTGCCCACATATTGCTCCTTCACCAAAGCCGCCTACTTCCACCTCAGTTATATCGCCAGTCTCCTCCCCTGCCTCAGCTCACCGACTGCTGAAACCTCCATGCATTTGTTACCATTAGACTCGACTATTCCAATGCCGGCCTCCCATCTTACACCCTCCGTAAACTTGCGTTCATCCAAAACTATGCTGGCCATATCCTAACTTGCACCAATTCTCGTTCACCCATCAACCCCTGAGCTTGCTGACCTACACTGGCTCTCAGTATGGCAACGCCTCAATTTTTAAATTCTCATCCTTGTGTTCAAATTTCTCCATGGCCTTGCCCCTCCCTATCTCTGTAAAGGTGGCAAAGCCTGTAGCCACCAATAGAGAAATAGGAAGGGGAAAAGCCTCTGACCCTACAACCATATGAAATCTCTGTGCTCCTCCAATTCTAGCCTCTTGCATTTCCCCAATTTCCATTGCTCCACCATTGATGGCCGTGCCTTCAGCTGCCTAGGCTCTGGAATTCCTTCCCTAAACCTCTCCGTCTCTCTAACACTTTCTCCTCCTTTAAGATGCTCCTTAAAACCTAACTCTTTGACCAAGCTTTTGGTCATTTGTCCTAATATCTCATATGGCTCAATGTCAACATTTTTTTGAATAATGTTTCTGTGAAACGTCTTGGGACACTTTACTATGGTAAAAGCGCTATATAAATGCAAGTAACTGTTGTTGAGGAGAGAGAAATAAGTTGGATGGAAGTTTCAGAGTACTGCTGAAGGCTTTGCCAACAATGGTAGATAGGAGGTGATACAGGAACAGAGAGTTACAGGATCACAGGATCTAGAAGGGAACACCAGATCTAGCCGTCGGCAGCTGTCGACCAGTTCAACTACTCCCTCATCTCCACCTTTGATGCCATTGTCCCCAGTAAAATCCTTACTCTCTCCCACCCTGGTCATTCCCTCTGCTACAGACCCCATTTTCGATCCCTTAAGTCCAAGGGACGCAGTATCTAATGCACAACTGGTTTAACCATCCATCACCAAATTTGGCTGGACACCAAGCATTATCGGGCCTTGCTTTCCTCTGCCAAAACCATTCATTACTCCAGGATCAGCGTGGAAAGCAAAGATAATTTCCCCCCTTTCTTTTCTCCACTACCAATTGTCTCCTTACACCCTCCCCCCTCTCCCGCCCCCAGCCACCTCACCTCCAACGAGCTCATTAACTTTTTTGTCACTAAGATTCTGACTATCCATTCAGCTGCTTCTGCGTCACCCCATCCTTTCTGCCAAGCGTCCCCCAAGGTTGCCCCCCTCCCTAACCCTGAACCCATATTGAGACGTCTGGTGGTCATGAAAGGCGCAAGTCTTTCTTTTCTTTCTGTCTCATAACTTCTCTAGTTTCTCTCCCCTTATGCCCTCTCTGAGCTCATCTTGACCATGAGTTACACCTCTTGCACTCCAACTGTGGCTTGTGCATCTCTGATTGCCTACATCTACCATTGGTGGCCATGTCTTCTAGGACCTCAGTTGTAGAATTTCCTCCCCTAACCTATATAATTGTAATTCATTATTTTATTAAAAACCAGAATTATCCTGAAACCTCCATGTTCTGAGATCAGTGTAACAAGCCGTTTATTAACTTGTAAATAAGACGATCATAATGCACTCATGAGTGATCAGATCTTTCTCACCAGTATGTACCTGTTATTTCATGGTTACTCACTGGGTATCCCCTTTATTTGTTGTTGTGTGCACTGAGCAGAAACTTTCTAAGCTCACTGATCTCGCTGGATCATGCAGTTCAGATTCAAAATATGGATGCATTTAGCAACAGAAGTGCTCTGCCAAAGAGAAAAAGCTAAAGTGCTGAATCTGCACAGCAGTGCAAAATATGGTTTTAGAGTGCCAAAACTACTATGTAAATATAGGATTAAAAATGGCTAGCAGTGAATCAATTCAACAATTCTGAGCATGTTGAAGTGTAAGAAGGAAGCTCAACCAGTTAATGAATGACCAAATTCCTGAGGTTGAATCACTGACAAACTCACTGCCAGATACTCTTGTGCATTTGTGTGAAGCAAAAGAAGATTTTTTTAAAACCTTAAGTACATCATCAAAATCATAGGCAGTCGCTCAAAATCAAGGAAGACTTGCTTCCACTCTAAAAGTCAGTCCTTAGGTGGCTGAACAATCCAATATGAAAACTACAGTCCCTGTCACAGGTGGGACAGATAGTCGTTGAGGGTAAGGGAGGGTGGGGCAGGTTTGCCGCACGCTCTTTCTGCTGCCTGCGCTTGATTTCTGCATGTTCTCGGCGATGAGACTCGAGGTGCTCAGCGCCCTCTCGGATGCACTTCCTCCACTTAGGGCGGTCTTTGGCCAGGGACTCTAGGGTATCAGTGGGGATGTTGCACTTTTTCAGGGAGGCTTTGAGAGTGGCCTTGTAACGTTTACTCTGCCCACCTTTAGCTTGTTTGCCGTGAAGGAGTTCCGAGTAGAGCGCTTGCTTTGGGAGTCTCGTGTCGGGCATGTGGACGACGTGGCCCGCCCAACCAAGCTGGTAGAGTGTGGTCAGTGTTTCGATGCTGGGTATGTTGGCCTGATCAAGAACACTGACGTTGGTGCGTCTATCCTCCCAGTGGATTTGCAGAATCTTGCGGAGGCAGCACTGGTGGTAAGTACAGCACAGAATCTGACAGCAGTAGATGGGGAATGAAGATGCTCCTGACATGAGAACTGAAAGCGCAGAGAATCATGCTGCTTGCAGTACAGTAAGATCACCCACTCCCCTCTCTTTTCCCACTCCAAAAATTGCAGGAAAATATACTACAGAATATCCAATTATTATCTATCTTTTTAAGGATTCTAAACAGCATGTCAGTTAATGCATACATTACATTTCAAATGTCAAAGAAAGCAAAATTTAAAATCAATAGTCCAAATTTAAGGTACATTAGGCTACATCTTTCTACTGACAAAAACGACAGTGTAATACAATACTTTAAGCCCCAACAATAAATACCAATTATAAACTGTGTCACTGCAGATGCATGCAAGGGCTACAGGGTTGTCTTGACAACCATAGTAATAGACCACATGAATACTCTCATTTGATATGGTCAACAGTAGGCATACGCAGAATCTAGTGGCAGATCTCCAGAAGTACAGCATTGACGTCAGAAGGTTGTGCAATCGGCTCATCTTGGCTCTAATCTATAAACAATGAACAAGCATTGGATAGGCATGCAATGAAGCTAATATAGTGTTTGTAAAACATGGCCCTAAAATTAAATATGTATTATGATCTCTGGAGGAAGAAATTCAAAGCAAGACAGTAATGGTTTTCTTCTATAAATCTGCTTTCCTGGCCCTTCTCCCCCAACTAGAGTTAGGACCACATAAACCAAATGCATTCAGTAAACATCTGAAAACATGTCTGTAGTGTTGATAAGCAGTTTGGGTTCAACATTAAAAACGTTCAAATAAACGATGCACAAAAACAACAAATTCTTAGAAGGTAAATGAGCAAACTATATATTTAATTATACAGAGCCAAATGTGTTGCAAAAAAGCGGCAGAGATACAATGGGCCAAATGGCCTCCAGCTGCCCTATAAACATTTATGATTTAAATTTTTATTAAGTTATAAGTATTGGACTGGTGATTTAGTCTGTATATATACTATCGCCCCAACCCTCTTCTCAATCTTCCTCGCTGCCATGCTCCACCTCACAGTGTACAAGCTCCCCGCTGGAGTGGAAGTAAACTACAGAACCAGTGGGAATCTGCTCAACCTTCGCCGTCTCCAGGCCAGATCCAAGACCATCGCAACCTCTGTTGTCGAGCTACAGTACACGGATGCCTGCATCTGTGCACACACAGAGGCTGAATGCCAGGACATAGTCATGTATTTACTTAGGCTTACGAAAGCATGGGCTTTACGCTAAACATCAGGAAAACAAAGGTCCTCCGCCAACCTGTCCTCGCCGCACAGCACTGCCCCCCCAGTCATCAAGATCCACAGCGGGGCCCTGGACAACGTGGACCACTTCCCTTATCTCAGGAGCCTCCTATCAACAAGAACAGGCATCGACCACGAGATCCAACACCACCTCCAGTGCGCCAGTGCAGCCTTTGGCCGCCTGAGGAAAAGAGTGTTTGAAGACTAGGCCCTCAAAACGGTCACCAAGCTCACGGTCTACAGGGCCGTAGTAATACCCGCCCTCCTGTATGGCTCAGAGATGTGGACCATGTACAGTAGATACCTCAAGTTGCTGGAGAAATACCACCAACGATATCTCTGCAAGATCCTACAAATCCCCTGGGAGGACAGACACACCAATGTTAGTGTCCTCATCTAGGCCAACATCCCCAGCAATGAAGCACTGATCACACTTGATCAGCTCTGCTGGGCAGGCCACATAGTTCCCATGCCAGACACGAGACTCCCAAAGCAAGCGCTCTATTCAGTTCTCGTCCAACAAGACAAAGGTGGGCAGCAGAAACATTACAAGGACACCCTGAGAGCCTCCCTGATAAAGTGCGATATCCCCATTGACACCTGGGAGTCCCTGGCCAAAGACAGCCCTAAGTGAAGGAAGTGCATCCGGGAGGGCGCTGAGCTCCTAGAGTCTCGTAAACATTACTTGCATCCAAATCTTTTCGTAACAGCTTGCCATTTCTCAAAAGATTTGCATGAAATGATTTATACACATAGAATCCTTACCGCACAGAAAGTGGCCATTCGTCCCACCATGTCCATGCCAACTCTCTGCAAGAACATTTCAGCTACTCCCACTTCCCTGCCCTTTCCCCGTAGCCCTACAATTTTTTTTCCTTCAGGTACTTATCCAGTTCCCATTTGAAAGCCATGATTGACCATCCTTTCAGGCAGTGTATTCCAGATCATAACCACTCACTGTGTAAAAAAGATATTTCTCATGTCGCTTCTGGTTCCTCTGCTAATCACCTTAAATCTGTCCCCTCTGGTTCTTCACCCTTCCACCAATGGGAACAGTTTCTCTCCATGTACTCTATCAAGACCCCTTATGATTTTGAACACTATCAAATATCTGGTCATTATCACAGAGTTCTCTGTGAGCGCTTGCTGTGCGCAAATTGGCTGCCGCGTTTCCCACATTACAACAGTGACTACACTCCAAAAGTACTTCATTGGCTGTAAAGCGCTTTGAGACGTCCAGTGGTCGTGAAAGACGCTATATAAATACAAGTCTTTCTTTTTTCTTTCTTCTCTCAACCTTCTCCAACCCCAGCTTCACCAGTCTATCCACGTAACTGTCATGGTACATCAGTCATTGAAAATTGGCATGCAGGTACAGCAGGCGGTGAAGGCGCCAAATGGTATGTTGGCCTTCTTAGTTAGGGGATTTGAGTATAGGAGCAGGGAAGTCTTACTGCAGTTGTACAGGGCCTTGGTGAGGCCTCACCCGGAATATTGTGTTCAGTTTTGGTCTCCTAATCTGAGGAAGAACGTTCTCTTGCTATTGAGGGAGTGCAGCCAAGGTTCACCAGACTGATTCCCGGGATGGCAGGACTGACATACGAGGAGAGACTGGATCGACTGGGCCTATATTCACTGAAGTTTAGAAGGATGAGAGGGGATCTCATAGAAACATATAAAATTCTGACGGGACTGGACAGGTTAGATGCAGGAAGAATTGGGGAAGTCCAGGACCAGGGGACACAGTCTAAGGATAAGGGGTAAGCCATTCAGTTTCACTCAGAGGGTTGTTAACCTGTGGAATTCTCTACCGCAAAGAGTTGTTGATGCCAGTTCATTGGATATATTCAAGAGGGAGTTAGATATGGTCCTTACGGCTAAAGGGATCAAGGGGTATGGAGAGAAAGTACGAAAGGGGTACTGAGGTGAATGATCAGCCATGATCTTATTGAATGGTGGTGCAGGCTCAAAGGGCCGAATGGCCTACTCCTGCACCTATTTTCTATGTTTCTATGTCCCTCATCCCTGGAACCATTCTCGTAAATCTTTTCTGCACCCTCTCTAAGGCTTTCATCACATTCCTCCTAAGGTGCGGTGTCCAGAATTGGGCACAATAATCCAGTTGAGGCCGAACTAATGTTTTATAACGACTCATCATAACTTCCTTGCTTTTGTATCCTATGCCTCTATTTATGAAGCCCAGGATTCCATATGCTTTTTTAACCGCTTTCTTAACCTGCCCTGCAACCTCCAATGATTTGTGCACATATACCCCCAGGTCTCTCTGTTCATGCACCCCCATTAGAATTGTACCCTTTAGTTTATATTGCTTCTCCTCGCTCTTCCTACCAAAATGCATCATTTCACACTTTTCTGCGTTAAATTTCATCTGCCACGTGCCTGCCCATTCCACAAGTATATCATCTGCAAATTTTGAAATTGTGCCCTTTACACCCAAGTTCAAGTCATTAATACATATCAAGAAAAGCAGTGGTCCTAGAACCGACCCCTCGGGGATGCCACTGAGTATCTTCCTCCAGTCCAAAAAACAACCATCCATCACTACTCTCTGTTCCCTACCACTTAGCCAATTTTGTATCCATGCTGCCTCTGTCCCTTTTATTCAACTGTCTTCAACTTTGCTGGCAAGCCTATAATGTGGCAATTTGTCGAACGCCTTTTGGAAGTCCACTTGATCAAGTTAGTTAAACACAGTTTGCCTTTAACAAATCGCCACTGGCTTTCCTTAATTAATCCACACTCGTCAAAGTGACAATTTATTTTGTCGAGGATTATCATTTCCAACAGTTTCCCCACTATCGAGATTAAACTGACTAGCCTGTTAGTTGCTGGGTTTATCCTTACACCCTTTTTTGAACAAGGGTGGAAGATTTGCAATTCTCCAGTGCTCTGGCACCACCCCCGTATCTAAGGAGGATTGGAAGATTATAGCCAGTCCATTTGCAATTTGCACCCTTACCTCCCTCAGCATCTCATCCGGTCCTGGTGACTTAGCTACTTTAAGTACAGCCAGCCTTTCTAGTACCGCCTCTATCAATTTTTATCCCATCCAGTATCTCAACTGCCTCCTCTTTCATTATGACTTTGGCAGCATCTTCATCCTTGGTAAAGACAGATGCAAAGTACCTCAGTCATGTCCTCTGCCTCCATGCGCAGGCCTCCATTTTGGTCCCTAATCGGCTACATTTTATTCCATTTACAGAGGTCCCTGCAGCAATTTCTGGTTTCACTGCTCAGGGATAAAGAATAGGTTAACAGTATTTTGTCACAAGTGTGTCACACGGATACTGAGTAGCGCAGTTGGATCACGGTCCCTTTTACCACTGCCCGTGGCTTTGAATCCAGCCATGAGTAATACAATGAAAAAGTCTCCTTCCTGTGCTAGCTGTAAGAATCTTACAAGCTGCCAAAAAGTGGAAATATTCCATCAATCAGCCCAGGCAGGTTAATGAGAACAAATATATCCAAAAGCAAATAATTTGGAAATATAAGTGTACATACTTGCAAAGTCGGTCTTATCCAGAAAGACTATGTTCCCCACAAATATTGGACTTCAGAAATTGATAATGGTTTAAATTTCAAAACTATTTATAGTGTTACTGCAGATCATCTTTGGAATTAGAAATTCTTTGAATAAACCCCCAAGCAATATGTTCAATTGCACTTAAAATGCATCAACCTTTTCCCAAATGAATGGTCTCAGTGCAGCTATAAAATCAGATTTACAATCAGAATATTCAGCCATTTTGCCAGCCTAATGCTCTGTCAATAAAATAAATCTTCAAACGAAAGACAGAATTGCATTTCTGTAAAGGTACAATTAATCTAAGCACAACTCAAACAGATAAAGTAATTAGTGTCATTATCTGTTCACCCAGGTTGCCATTTCAGATAGAAACTAAAACAGACTTCACCCTGTTAAGCGCTCACGCATTAGTTCAGGATTATGTAGAGGCAGAAAATGCACTCGGAATGGATTTATTGACAGCCACTTTTGGTTTTTCACCCTTCCCATTTCACACTTTTGAATCTACAGGGTGCAATATATTTCTAGACAGCACACAATACTCAAAACATTGTGTTACATTTTCCAATTAGCAGCTAAGAATTTTGTTTTCTTAAAGCAGGAGAGAAAATATAATTGTAGTTTATTTCATTAAATGGCTCAGCACAAATTAAAGTAACCATGAACATAGAAACAAGCAAACATTTGCTTCACCCTGTAAACAATCCTGTTTAGCACTCTCTTTCCCCATGCAGCTTGGAGCACCTATGGTGTCATCAGCTCTATACATCAATCCACTCCACTTAAATTTGAGCTGTTTTAAGCACAAAACATTTATAAAACCCAAAAAATGTTCCCATTAATTCCATGGATAATATTTCAGTGATCCGTAAGATTGGAATTCATTCGAACCACAGGGGGGGGGCGGGAAATATCCCACCTAGTTTCATATAAAAGCTAGATAACTAGGGCTAGGTTATTAAAATGAATACCGGAGATTTCATGAAAATACCTCACTATGCACTGCCTATGTGATACTTCACCTTTCCTTTCATACTGTTCCTACATCTTTTCTGTTTTCAAACTTACTATGACCCCGTAAGAACCCATGTTAAATTGAACAGTAATTGAATCCATAATTAACTAAATAGGTTAATGATCGCTATGTTTTCAACTTTCCTGTTTACACATTAACCACTGAAGTCTATCTAATGTAACAGCCATTTATTGAGCTCTTTTGAGACAATTCTGAATATTCAGAAGGCACTCGATAAGGTGAGGCTTATTACAAAATTTGAGGTGTATAGTATTAGCAGAAAAATAGCGGCATGAACAGATGTTGGTTGTTGTACTAAAGGTTTAGGATTAATGGGTGTTGCTCAGGTTGGACAAGGGTTGGAAGTGGTGTACCCCAGCTAAGTGCTGGATCTAGTTTTGTTCTTGGTGCATACGGATGATTTGGACTTGGGCAAACAATAAGAACTGAAAATACAGGTTAACAGAAGAGACAGACAAATGCTAGATGTAATTTAATGTGGAGAGTTGTGAGGTAATACATTTTGGAAAGAAAAGCAAGGTATGGGAGCTTTTGCAGATGACATTAAGCTGGGTGGCGGTGTGAGCTGCGAGGAGGATGCTAATAGGCTGCAGGGTAACTTGGACAGGTTAGGTGAGTGGCAAATGCATGGCAGATGCAGTATAATGTGGATAAATGTGAGGTTATCCACTTTGGTGGTAAAAACACGAGGGCAGAATATTTTCTGAATCATGACAGATTAGTAAAAGGGGAGATGCAACGAGACCTGGGTGTCATGGTGCATCAGTCATTGAAAGTTGGCATGCAGGTACAGCAGACGGTGAAGAAGACAAATGGCATGTAGGCCTTCATAGCTAGGGGATTTGAGTATAGGAGCAGGGAGGTCTTATGCAGTTGTACAGGGCCTTGGTGAGGCCTCACCTGGAATATTGTGTTTAGTTTTGGTCTCCTAACCTGAGGAAGGATGTTCTTGCCATTGAGGGAGTGCAGCGAAGGTTCACCAGACTGAGTCCCGGGATGGCAGGACGGACATATGAGGAGAGACTGGATCGACTGGGCCTGTATTCACTGGAGTTTAGAAAAATGAGGGGAGATTTCATAGAAATATATAAAATACTGACGGGACTGGACATGTTAGATGCAGGAAGATTGTTCCCGATGTTGGGGAAGTCTAGAACCAGGGGACACAGTCTAAGGATAAGGGGTAAACCATTTAGGACTGAGATGAGGAGAAATTTCTTCACTCAGAGAGTTGTTAACCTGTCCGCAGAATGTTGTTGATGCCAGTTCGTTTGATATATTCAAGAGGGAGTTAGATACGGCCCTTACGGCTAAAGAGATCAAGGGGTATGGAGAGAAAGCAGGAAAGGGGTACTGAGGTGATGATCAGCCATGATCTTATTGAATGATGGTGCAGGCTCGAAAGTCCGAATGGCCTACTCCTGCACCTATTTTCTATGTTTCCATGAAAGGTCGGAAGAAATGTATTTGTGCAGAATGTTAGGAGCATGCAAAGCTTTGCCACAGGGAATTGTTGAAGAAAAGACTATTGAAACATTTAAAGGAAAAGTGAATACATTTTTGTGGCAGAGGAGGATACAGGGATGTGGAGAGGGGGCAGGTCAGTCAGATTAGTTTTGGATTGTTATTACAAAAGGCTGACAAACACGATGGACTAAAACAACCAGGAAAAAAAAAAGAGCCTGAGACTGCTTGGACAATTACATAAAAATTATCCAAATTGAAATTAGAAATAGGGGAACGGAATAGTTGGAATGGGTGGCAAGAGACCTGCCAATACAGCAGCCAGGACCATGAGGAAGGAAGTGGCACAGATAGCAAGTACCAACTCCCTAATTCCCCAAGATCCCTTGCTGGTACAGAATGGGAGAATGGGACTTAACGGCCTGAAAGTCAAAGGTAAGATTTATTAGTTGGCGTTTATATATTTTTTACATTTCAGATAGAAGACCTATATTTACCCCGAGAATGTATTCACAAAGCTAAGGGTATCACCCTGGGCACTAAATGATCTGTAGTAACACCTCCACATGGAAGACTTCAATTAATTACAGCATCCTGCATTCATACCTGTTGAAACCTCACTACTTCTATGTAAATTCCAAAAAAGTGATTAGAGTTCTCACATAGTTGTCAAATTTAACAGTCTGTGATTAACTACAACAAGCATTCTTTTGTCACACAGGAAAAGGTTGCGCACAATCTGGAGGAGGAGAGGGCAAAGCAGATCCTGAGGACACATTGAGAATTACATTTTGCATTCTTCTTATTCCCACAGAAATAGAAACAAGAAAGATATTGCAGTGAGAAAGAAGGAAGCAATGAAAGGACCTTCAACATCTGTAGAAATTGGCCAGCTCCATCATGAACCCCATGACTTGCACTCACCAGCCCAGATAGGCTAACCCAGTGTGTTACAGATAGTCTAGGGTTGACATAGGGTGATGCACAACTCAGAACGAAGCCAGATAATGAGATGTACAAAATGCAGCATGATGTACAAGTAGAGACTTAGATGTCAGACCCTGGGTGTTAAGCATTCAGATGATGATTTTTTGAGCCCTGCCATGGAAAGATAAATACTTGCAGAGCATCAGAACCATATGAAGGGATCGCAAAGACTCTTTGAATATGTACGGCAGATGGCAGCCGAGTGCAATGCCATACTTGCCAGCACTAGCAGAGAGGACTTCTCTTCAATGCAAAGGATCCTAGAGTGGCAGCTGCAGAAACATTTGCACAGATCTCATAGGACACACCGATCTCCTGACACCCAACTCCATGGATATACTTATGATCTTGAGGCTATACATCCCAGTGGTTAGGTATCTGGAGAGTCTAGAATTCCTGCATTAACTGCAAAATTCCAATAGTTTGGTAGGTGCCTTGTATAAACCTGGCTTTACAGTTTGTCGACCATTCTGCATCCAATGTATTAATGATAAAGGGGGAATTCTTGTGAAATACCTTTCAGTCCTCCCCTTCATTTTAGGGAAATTACCAAAACAAGAAACAGTTTTGAAGACTTCAAATGAAGTTAAGCATTTTCAACATAACGAGCAAATTAAGCAAAAACTTTTTTTTACAAAAGTCCAGTCCAAACTAAAGTTATGAGCCTCTATTAAACAGCACAATGTAACACTGCAATTTACCTTTAAGATCCCAGCACCAGCATTCCTCAGCTCTGTTTTATAAAAGCATTTGATTGGCAGATCCTAGAGTGTAAATGACGGAATTATAATTGGAGGTGTCATCCTGGCCTAAGCCTAAGGCATAGCTGCGCCTTAGCTAGTGCAAAACATCACTTCCAGGGGAATTTAGGACAGAACTTAAATGGGGCAAAAATCAAGATTAACTCGCAAATTCCAAACCCCCAGATAGACTGGCAAGGTTTACGCCCTACAAAACCATTGGAATTTTGCAGCTAATGTATCTAAGAAATGTTAAGAAATCCACATTTCAGCATTTTAAGTGCAAGGACTGAAAGCAATACCAGTGGATAAGCACTGCCATCGTCTTCAGACCCCGGCATGAACGCCGTATCCATGCCACCAATTCTATTTACCTATTATCAACCTCGGGTTCCGATTTGCCCCCAAGCTGAGCTTCTGACTCCATGGGTTAGAATTTCCACAAAGAAGGGTAGCACAATTTTTTGGCTTTATTCACGATTAACGACTTTTTCTTTCCGCCAAAAAATAAATGCTTAAATTTCCTCAAATGGTTTGTAACTTTTGGCGAAGCGGTAAAAAAGCGCCGTTTTTAAGAACAGAAATGAAATTTTGCATGACTGGAAAAAAATGCCCGATCTGTGCATGCGTAGAAAAAAAATAATGTCCGTTTTTCACATGACTGGTGTGTCCGTGCATGCACAGTACACTTCCTGGTCTGAATGAGCCATATATACAGGGAATTGAAAGTTGCAGGAGAGTTCTCAATACTTACACAGAGGTTCTGCAGGAACAAAAATGCAGCGTGATTTGGGAAGGAAGAGGGCTAGAAAATTTAGCCAGGAAGCAAATGAGGCCCTGGTAGGCGGTGTAGAGAGGGAATGGGGCCAGATTCGGAACAAAGGTCCTGGTAAACTGCACCCATCTGCAATGGCTGAAGCTTGGTGACACATTGCAAAGCAGGTTTCCTTGGTGGACTCCAGCAAGAGGACCAATCTGCAGTGTAGGAAGAGGTGGCGTGACCTTTGTGAGACAGTTAGAGTAAGTAATATTTTTATTTATGCACTCCAATTACTTGAATTGTAAATGTGACCCATCTTGGTATCGCTAGGCTTCTGATCATCATACATTATAAAGATTGTTTTTTTTCTGCACTGCACTTCAATGTTTTGATGATGAACAACATGCAAGTAAGGGGACATTATACAGGTTACTTGATTAAATGCACACAGTATGGTACAAGTGCTTTGATGACTATGTGTGTGTGCGCCACAACAGCAGATGGCCTCTCTTAAAAATGTCTATTGCCATCTTTGCAGAGAAAGTTGTCAGAGAACTGGCGAGAGCAGCGGAAAACTGATGGGGGTGCGGCAAGACTGCTCCTGCTCACAGTTCTAGAAAGTTGGGATTGCAGGTTTGATTATCTGCGACGCAGATATTGACCACCTATGCGGATGCTAAGCCCAGGTTCGAGAGGGTAAGTCCTGCAAAATCCACAGTCTGGGTTGGCCCAATGTTAAGTACTGTGTGGGCTATGCTTCGGTTTATGCTATGTACTTTCCGTCGACGAGGCTTCAGTTTATGCAATGTACTATCATTCGCCGTGGTCCTTCAAATGAGCCTGCGCTATATGTGAACCTACTCATGTTACCCTGCCCCCTCCCCTGCTGCTAACCAGTCATCTGTTCTTTTATATTTTGCAGATATTTCAGATACATCCAATAATGGAGAAGACAAGCAGAAGGGGGTGGCACCGAACTCAGCCATCCTGCAGAACCTCCACAGGATGATCAGGAGGAGGATGATGCTTCAATTGATTTTTTTTTGGTGGAAGGGGGGGGGGGGGGGGGCAAGATGATCAGGCGGTGGTATTGAATTTGGAGGAGGTCAACATCACAGAGGTAGAAAGGGTTTTAAGCCTGCCCTACGCAGGAGGGGACATATGTCGGTTATGCACCATCCGAGGTCCCAGGTCCCAGTGGGTTGCAGGAACCCGCACCCAGGGCAACAGCAGGCCATTCTGTATGGAGGCGGAGACGTGAAGAGCGCTCTTCCGAATGAGAGGTGGCTGCAGCTGAAGTTTGTTTGCTGCTGTGGTTGTTGTTGTCGTCGTTTTGCTGTTCTTTTGTTCTTCTTGGGGTTGGTTATTCGCTTTATTGTTATTTAAGTGACTTTATTTTAAAAGTTTAATATAATACCAACATTTTTTATTAAAGTTAAGTACAAGTGTACAAATGTTTAATAAATTTCAAATTATTTTTTCAACGAAACCAAACTTATGCAGTGTGTCATTTGCAGAATAACGGGGAAATAGTCAACATGGTGGGATACAGTGGGCAATCCATGATGAAACGTGCCGTTCAGCCTTCATGAAAAACAGTGAAGTATCAACTGCTGAAGCAAGGCTCTTGCAATGGCGCAAGATCCACGAGGCCTCCTCCCATGTCCTCCTGGGGGTGGTAGTGGTGGCAGAGGTTCCTCGTCTTCCTCCCCCATCCCTCTCCTGAGGTGATTCTGCAATCTCCAGTGGCAAATCCTGTTCCCTCATGATGGCTAAGTTGTGTAGCATGCAGCACACCACAGTGAACTCACCGACCTGCTGAGGGGAGTATTGCAGGGAGCCTGCAGAGTGGTCCAGGCATCGGAAGCACTGCTTTAGCATTCCAATTGTCTTCTCGACGATGTTGCATGTGGCTATATGGCAGATATTGTAATGACACTTGCCTTCTGTCTACGTTTTGCCGGGGGGGGGGTCATGAGCCAGGTGGCAAGCCCGTAACCTTTGTCCCTCCAGCATCCAGCTCTGGCCGCTCTTCAAGCAGTTGTGAGACAGTGCTCTTACGCAAGATTGTGTACAGACCATCAAACAGTAGTAGTGAGGTTGGGGACAGCATCAAACAAGAAATAAGGGATGCGTGCAATAAAGGTACAGTAGTTATCATAGGCGACTTTAATCTACATATTGATTGGGCTAACCAAACTGGTAGTAATGCGGTGGAGGAGGATTTCCTAGAGTGTCTTAGGGATGGTTTTCTCGACCAATATGTCGAGGAACCAGAGAGCTGGCCATCCTAGAGTGATGCGCAATGAGAAAGGACTACTTAGCAATCATGTTGTGCGAGGCCCCTTGGGGAAGTGACCATAATATGGTAGAATTCTTTATTAAGATGGAGAGTGGCACAGTTAATTCAGAAACTAGGATCATGAACTTAAGGAAAGGTAACTTCGACGGTATGAGGCGTGAATTGGCTAGAATAGACTGGCCAAGGATACTTAAAGGGTTGACGGTGGATAAGCAATGGCAAACATTTAAAGATCACATGGATGAACTTCAGCAATTCTATATCCCTGTCTGGAGTAAAAATAAAACGGGGACGGTGGCTCAACCGTGGCCAACAAGAGAAATTAAGGATAGTGTTAAAACCAAGGAAGAAGCATATAAATTGGCTAGAAAAAGTAACAAATCTGAGGACTGGGGGAAATTTAGAATTCAACAGAGGACGACTAAAGGTTTAATTAAGAGGGGGAATATAGAGTACGAGAGGAAGCTTGCAGGGAACATAAAAACTGACTGCAAAAGCTTCTATAAATATGTGAAGAGAAAAAGTTTAGTGAAGATAAATGTAGGTCCCTTGCAGTCGGATTCAGATGAATTTATAATGGCAAACAAAGAAATGGCAGACCAATTGAACAAATACTCCGGTTCTGTCTTCACGAAGGAAGACAAAAATAACCTTCCGAATGTACTAGGGGACAGTGGGTCTAGCGAGAAGGAGGAACTGAAGGATATCCTTATTAGGCGGGAAATTGTGTTAAGAAAATTGATGGGATTGAAGGCTGATAAATCCCCGGGGCCTGATAGTCTGCATCCCAGAGTACTTAAGGAAGTGGCCCTAGAAATAGTGGATGCATTGGTGATCATTTTCCAACAGTCTATCGACTCTAGACCAGTTCCTATGGACTGGAGGGTAGCTAATGTAACACCACTTTTTAAAAAAGGAGGGAGAGAGAAAACTGGTAATTATCTGCTGGTTAGCCTGACATCAGTAGTGGGGAAAATCTTGGAATCAATCATTAAGGATGAAATAGCAGTGCATTTGAAAAGCAGTGACAGGATCGGTCCAAGTCAGCATGGATTTATGAAAGGGAAATCATGCTTGACGAATCTTCTGCAATTTTTTGAGGATGTAACTAGCAGAGTGGACAAGGGAGAACCAGTGGATGTGGTGTATTTGGACTTTCAAAAGGCTTTTGACAAGGTCCCGCACAAGAGATTGGTGTGCAAAGTCAAAATGGATGGCATAGGGGGTAATGTACTGACATGGATAGAGAACTGGTTGGCAGACAGGAAGCAGAGAGTCGGGATAAACGGGTCCTTTTCAGAATGGCAGGCAGTGACTAGTGGAGTGCCGCAGGGCTCAGTGCTGGGACCCCAGCTATTTACAATATACATTAACGACTTGGATGAAGGAATTGAGTGTAATATCTCCAAGTTTGCAGATGACACTAAACTAGGTGGCGGTGTGAGCTGTGAGGGGGACGCTAAGAGGCTGCAGGGTGACTTGGACAGGTTAGGTGAATGGGCAAATGCATGGCAGATGCAGTATAATGTGGATAAATGTGAGGCTATTCATTTTGGGGGCAAAAACACGAAGGCAGAATATTATCTGAATGGCGGGAGATTAGGAAAAGGGGAGGTGCAACGAGACCTGGGTGTCATGGTTCATCAGTCATTGAAGGTTGGCATGCAGGTACAACAGGCGGTGAAGAAGGCAAATAGAATGTTGGCCTTCATAGTTAGGGGATTTGAGTATAGGAGCAGGTAGGTCTTAATGCAGTTGTACAGGGCCTTAGTGACGCCTCACCTGGAATATTGTGTTCAGTTTGGTCTCCTAATCTGAGGAAGGACGTTCTTGCTATTGAGGGAGTGCAGCGAAGGTTCACCAGACTAATTCCAGGGATGGCTGGACTGTCATATGAGGAAAGACTGGATCAACTGGGCCTTTATTCACTGGCGTTTAGAAGGATGAGAGGGAATCTCATAGAAATGTATAAGATTCTGACGGGACTGGACAGGTTAGATGCGGGAAGAATGTTCCCGATTTTGGGGAGGTACAGAACCAGGGGATTATAGTCTTAGGATAAGGGGTAGGGCATTTAGGACTGAGATGAGGAGAAACTTCTTCACTCAGAGAGTTGTTAACCTGTGGAATTCCCTGCCGCAGAGAGTTGCTGATGCCAGTTCATTGGATATATTCAAGAGGGAGTTAGATATGGCCCTTACGGCTAAGGGGATCAAGGGGTATGGAGAGAAAGCAGGAAAGGGGTACTGAGGGAATGATCAGCCATGATCTTAATGAATGGTGGTGCAGGCTCGAAGTGTTGAATGGCCTAACTCCTGCACCTATTTTCTATGTTTCTATGTAAAGCATCATGGATGCTCCCTGGAAAGTTTGCATTTACTGACATGATACGGCGAGTATAGTCGCAGACGATCTGTACGTTCAGCGAGTGGAATCCCTTTCGGTTTCAGTAAACCTCCGGATCCTCAAGGTGCTCACAGGGCGATATGTGTACAATCAATAAGAACATAAGAAATAGGAATAGGAGGTGGCCATACGGCCCCTCGAGCCTGCTCCACCATTCAATAAGATCATGGCCTCAGCTCCACTTCCCCACCCGCTCCGCATAATCCCTTATCCCCAATGGCAGCCTGTGCCTTGGGGAAGCCAGCAATTCCTGTAAAGCCTATAAGCTCTCTCATTCTGTGTCATTGGTAAGTTGAAGAAGTCCTTCCTACGTGCAAACAGTGCAGTAGTCATCTGGCGAATGCAGCGATGTGTAGAGTGCTGCGAGATGCAGCATATGTCCCCTGCTGATGCCTGAAAGGAGCCGGAGGCATAGAAGGCAAGTGCCACAGTCACCTTCACCTTGACGGTCAGTGCAGTCCTCCTCACGCTTGTAGGCTGTATGTCTGTCTTCATGAGCTGGCATATCTCTGTGACCACCTCTTTTTGAAAGCGTAGCTTTCTAACGTACAGTGCCTCAGTTAGGTGGAGGTATGAGCGATGTTCCCTGTAATCTCGTTGGGGGTAAGGCCTCCTCCCCATAAGTTTGCGACCTCTTTGATTACGCTGATAATGCTGTCGAATAAGTCTTCTTCTATGATTATCCTGGATAGCATAAGCAGTCACCAAATACGGCACAGATAGAATCGGCCCTATTCTTAAAATGTCCTTAAAAACTCACTAATCTCTAAACACAGCCTTCCCTCTAAAAGCTTTAACTCAGCCCCGTTTTCGAAGATGGCGCCATCATCACTGATTTCACTCCAACTCGACCAAGACAGACAAACTTTTTCAGTTCGGTATTAATCACTGTCCTTAAAAATATTATTGGCCAAATTCACAAAACGGGGATATTATTATTTTTGATGTCACAAAAATGGTTTGTAAAAAATGGCGGTTGTTATTTATTTATTTATTTTTTTAACGCCAACGTTAAACCACTGGCCAAATTTGAAAAATGTCCTTAATTTTTTTTAGAACGCCAAAAAAAAAATGTTAAGTGAAAAATGGCATTAAAACGTGTGTTAGGCTGGCTAATTTCTAGCCCCAGATCCTTCCTACATCCACCTCCACAGTATCGCCCATCTCCACCCCTGCCTCAGCCCATCTGTTGCTAAAACCCTCATCTATGCTCTTATTACCTCCAGACTCGACGATTCCAATGCTCTCTTGGCCGACCTCGCATCCTCCACCCTCCATAAAATTCAGCTTATTCAAAACTCTGTTGCCTATATCCTAACCGGAACCAGATTCTGCTTACCCATCACCTCTGTGCTCGCAGATCTACATTGGGCCCTGGTCCCTCTATACCTCCAATTGAAAATTCTCATCCTTGTCCCGAATTTTCCCCTAAAAACACAGGTGGGTTTGAAGCATGGGGGCAGTTAAATTGTAAAAAATGGGATTCCCAACCTGATCCCGCCTCCAACCCGCCCACTTCTGGTTTTGCCGGAGGTGGGACAGGGGGGTGGGGGTGCAACCTGCTCTCAGGGGTCGTCATCTTAACTTAAATAGTGTAATGAGGCAAGATGCCTATTTTTCTCTATCCATTTCGTGTTTAACTACCTGGGGACAGGTTTCTCCTGCCTCCTGGATTCAGGGTCCCTACCATATACCCCCCACGGGCATTCCCAGGCCTCCCCCACTCTGCTTTGCTCCACCCCAGCAGAGCCTGCAGGAAACCCAGCTCCCGTGTGTCTTCTTAACCACCTTATCTACCTGTCCTGCTACCTTCAGGGATTGGTGGCCATGCACTCCAAGGTAAACTACCTTAATTTTTGAATAAAGTTCTATTTTTGGAATCTAAGTGCCTGTTGTGGGATGCAGGTTTCAATATAACGATCACTGAAAAAAAATTAAAGCCCCCTCCCAGCCCACAAGTAAGGAGAATGAACATGAGAAAAATTCAAGAGCAATAAAAGGCCACTTAACCAATCGTGCTCATCCTTCCGGTACTCCAACACACTGCCCAACATACAAAAGGATTTTGAACTCCCACTTTTGATTCCATTCCCTTACTAGTTTCATCCAAATGCTTATTTCCTGACTAAAAATGTTTTCCTTAGACTAAAATAGCCTAGTTCACTCAAAGTCCCCATCTGTCAGGAATCTGAAAATGAAATACTCATGGGAAACTGTTGAGTAACTTTACAATTCCCTTGTGAAGTTGTCATTGATAAACTATATGGCCTTACCCATGTGATAAAAATAATATTCTAGAATTCAGTATCCTCTATCCAGTAGTTTATTTACCAATCACCAGTCGTCATCAGAAAAAAAACACCTAATTCCTGCCATATGATGTCTATATATTGCCCTCTATTCAATAGTTTATTTACCAATCACCAGTCGCCTTCATAAAAAAGCATCTAATTCCTGCCTACTTGAGTATTAACTTTCTTACCGTTTCATCTACATTGGTCTGTTTCTACTATATGTAGCATGCAGGAAGTATAACGGCAAGAAATATAGAAAACAAACTTAGAGTTTTCATGTATAACAATTAGCTGTAGTGAGGCAATGGCTGTGATTCAATCTTGAGGTTTTGCTGATTTTAATTACAATCTTAATATCTATTATCCTACAGCAATACACTTAATTGCTGCATCAATCTGCAATCCTCCAGAAAATTATTTTAAAAAATTATTGATTTTGTTTATTTATACTAAAAGTCACATACTAACATTAAATAACAAGTTAACTCTAATAACTTAAAATCTTTCACATGACCTTCATAAATAGAAACCATGACTTGCGCTTTACCATGCTGCCGTGAGGAAAAATACATTTCATTTCTCTGAACCAGATGTGGTATAATGTATGCTGATCAGCACACTGAGCCCTCAGGTTTATTTGGCATATAGTTGCTACCTCAGTACTGACCTTGTTAATGTGAATCTGTTGTTGCTGGAACTGCTGTTTATGTTTCTCCAGGAACTGCTGATGTTGCTGCTGTATGACCAGCTGTTGCAAGGCCTGTGCATTCTGTGGCAGTGGCGCTGACTGCGTTCTCCCTAATGGACGGTGCTGTCTAAGCTTGTGTATGGAAGGCGAAACTCTGTCTGGGCCAACAAGCGACTGTGGATGAATGGGCAATGCTCCCAATCCTGAAAGATACCAGTCTAAGATATAATGCAGAAAACAGCAGAAGAAAAAAGGAAAGGAAAGGAAGAAAAATGGCTGTTGAGTAATTGTGACAACAACAGGCTATTATAGCCAGCCATTTTCTACTTCAAATTCTGTTAAGTATTTTAATTTCAGGGGAAAAAATTGCAAAATAACTAAAGTTTCAACATTGAAGAGCTTTACAAGCCTAAATTAACCTGCAAAACAGCATTCCAACTGATTGTAGTAAAACAGTTTAATACTGAACTTTCACAGACACTGGCAAAATTCAAATCAAGTTGTATTTAAACCCACTGACAGAACTGAATCATGTAGCAGAGGATGAAAACATAGACTATCAGTTGTCACAATATTTTCAGTATCATAAGGCAGTCCCTCGAACAAGGATGACTTGCTTCCACATGAGTTCACAGATGTTTCAATGAAGGACCCGATGTTCCAGGCCTGAACTCCAATTGAGGGGGTGGAAGATGCCTGTGCATGGATTTTTTTAACGTGTGGTGACCGGTGCACATCAGCCACCACACGGGCTCGACAAGGCTAGGCCTTTATCCAGTGGCAAGGGTTAACCAGGACGACTGGAGACCTGCTCTGCTGCACAGACCGAGTGCGCTCACAAATCGCAGAATGGGCTGGCCTGTGCTGCCCCTGGGCCTTCGGTTCTTCTGGGCCCCGTACCCTCATTCACCACACTTCCGCCACGATCTCTCATTGCTCCTCCGTCACGATCTCCCGCCACACTTCCGCACCAAAAATTTGCCGAACCTCCGTCACGATCACCCACCAAATCTCAGCCATGATCCCTCATCACTCCTCCGCCCCGATCACTAATCACAAGTCCGCCACGACCTTCCTGCTCCTCTGCCGTACCAGTGCCCCGCCGATGCTCCTGCCCACGCTCCAAACGGCGACCTGGTTCCTGATGACCTCACCCAGTCGCCCATCTCGAAGCTGTCGCACATTTGTGTCAGCTCGTGCTGGAAGCTGCAGTGGCATGCTCCAGCTCTTTTTATAGCCCTGGCCTGCAGAGATGTTCTCTCGCAGGTCGGGGTAGCCCACGATGTGTGATCAAATGACACTAGATGGTTACATTATTGATGCTCCAGGATACAACCTTTCTGACTATTTCTGTTGAATTCCACATGTTATAACCAGAGAGATTCACATAATCTGTTTGGAGTTGCAGATGCCAACAGGTTTTAAAGTCCACTCGAAAATAATCCTTTTTTTTTTCCTCTTTCTAATTTTCCTCCATTAAGTTTCTCTCTTTGCCTGAAGGTATTGATTTGATGTTGACATATGGTTCCAAAAGTGTCAATCAGCTTCCATTAATTCACCCAAGTAACCATTACTATGAGCCTGGTCAGTGAATGTCAGCAGGCTTTCAATTGTGGGGTAGAGGGCTTCACACCCAAGTCTGATCCTGCCTTCTTAATTTCCAGCAGGAATCACTATGTAGCATCAAGAGTGTGAGAGCAAATTGATCTTGTCCTTCCTAACTCAGGAATTCTGCAGCTAATTATAGTGCTTCTATCACCATTCCAAGAAAATGCATTATAGCATTAACCAATTTTACTTTTAAAACTAGCTTACTTTCATGTATATGATTTTAAAATTATAAAAACAGTGGAGCACTGAGTAAGTCCATATAAATTGTCAAGACCATATTTGTCTAAATCAGAACAAGTTGGATTTACATTGGGGTTAAAGCTTGGTCACTGCCCATTTCAGGTATAGAAAGAAACTCACATTTGTCTTTTGGCATTTGTGTGTGGCTAACCCAAAGTGAGTTTCCTTTTTTTTTTGAATCGACTGAGAAAATTAATTGTGGTGTAACTGACTTTGAAGTGAAATCATTGCCAGTCAGGGGTGTTCAGAATTTTGGCCTTGAAAAGCAAATTTCACTGTCATCACTCTTTTAGAAAATCAAATAATTGCAAAGAATCATTTACTATAATATTTCCTTCATTTCTGTTTACTTTAAATATATATTTTTTTGTTTAAATGGTGAATGCTGATATAAATAACAAGACTATCTGGGAGGAGTTTCTGAGCCCAGTAGTAAAAGGAAGCCAAATTCACAGCAGTAGGCATAGTCATTAACTTACTGTGCAATATCTTCAACTAGGAGTGTAAATTCAGTTGCTACACCCATCAGCCACAAACAGCCTCAGTAATCTTTCTAAGGCAGTTGTTGCAAATGAAGTTACCAGCAGTTTTAATAAAAGTATTTAGAATCAACAGAAAAACTGAAATAAACATTAGTATCTCAAAACTTAGTTACAAGTTTTGGTAACAAAGGAGGTACGGGTGCAGGCTCAACTTACTTTTAGTCTGGCCTATTCCTTAGACAAAGATTTGCAGTGAACCATTTTTCAATCACTGAGCATCCAATCTCACCTTGTTTTACTCAGTCAGAAAATTCTCTTCAGCAAATGCAAGTAAATTCTCATATGGTTGTTGAATAGACTAGCCTGCATCGGTCATATTTTTTCAAAAGCTTTTCTTTTTATATAACTTAAATGCATCATTACATCTACTATCTGTAGATTATATTAACATGTCCTTAAAATGTTAAAACTTCCAGACAACCATAACTGAACCCAAAGGTATGGCAAAATGCCAGAGACTGTTCATTACCATCTTTGACTTGGCAGCTTAACAACAGGAATGAGAAGTCCAATGACAATTTTGCTCCAATATTCAAGGAAAAACAAATTCAAATTGAAATTGTAATGCACTAAAAGCATATATAAATTACTTTCCCAGTTATAGTTTCTCATTGGTCTTGGGAAAAGGAAAAACAAAACAAGCAGAAAGTAGATAAAAATTAACTTGAAAAGGAACAGAACTATTCTGATTTTTTTTTAAAATTATATTTTATTGCCCGAATCAAGGTGAGGGACTAGTGTAGCGAGTGCTGTGGAATGCAACATTTTCAATTTGGACACCACAATCAGGGTATTCTACTTCACATTAACACATACATATCAGGAAATTCAGCAAACCCAGCCTGTGATTTTCTGATCATTAAAATTCAAAGTCGGAAAAGCCCAGAGTACCGACACAGAAAATCATGGTGCCCATCAGGATCAAGCACTAAGTCAGGTACAGTCTGGCCACATGCGCAACAAAGCTCCCTCTGTTCGGCCCCAGTAGTTTAAAAAATATATTACTTTTATATAACGTCAAATCACATCTCAAAACTCTTCACATATAAAGTATTACTTTGAAATGCAATTACCGTAATTATGTAGGCAAATAAGAACTATTTTAGACACGAGATCCTTTAAACAATCAGGAGATGAAAAAACAGTTAGTTTCTTTTAGATGGAATAAATGTTTCCCAGGACACCAAGCACTCCTTAATCATCTTCAGTGTAATGGATTAAAATCTGCCTGAACCACTGGAACAAACAGGCTTTTTGTTTTAACACCTACATCCCCAAGGACAATGGGTGTTAATTCCCAACTTCAGGAAATCATTCCTTACTACACACTACGGTAACATTTCCATTTTCCACATCAGCTCTTTGAGAAAGTCTAACAACATAGTATTAATCTGTGGTGAATTATGGGACATATTGTGCTGTGAAACCCACAGGCACTAGAAACTGGGTTGAGAATCTTTCATGTGGGATACTGACAATTGTCAGATACAGCAGACATCCCATCAGTTTGGGCTGGGTTCAAATTCGGATCCCTAGGTGAAAGGAGCAGTGGTTTAATCTACTGTACACCTCGATCTCCAAGTTTGTTTATTGTATTAAACAGCATGGATTGGTCCAGGAAAAAGGAACAGTGCAGTGAAATACATATTACTGCAGAAAGAGATTACATTTCAGTAGGGAATAAAATCCATCAATAGTTCAACAAAATTTGTCTACATGCAGTAAGGTGCAAATGTTTGTTTTTTAAACTGAACAGAAAACATTCTCACCCATTTTGAAGATATCTTCTTTTCTCTCTCTTATTCCCTCCAAGCACTGTTGCCTGAACAAACAGGCAGGCATTCAACCAGTTCTTGGACCTCTGCCACAACAATTTTTGAGCCAATTGCTGGAAGCTATGCTAGAGTGACTTGGGTGCCTCAGCATCAACGATTAAAATGTCACGGTTAAAATAGTGATTACTAGCTTACAAGCATTTAATATGTATACAGAAAATTCCTTGGTCTGCTATTTTAAGAGACATTAACACTTCCATTAAAATACTAGGTAAAGGAATTTCATGAGCATGATCTTTTCTACCCCAATCTTTGCACTGTGTAATTTCTAGGCCATAGAAATCAAGCTTACTTTTATTTCTAAATATACATACTAGATACTCTTCACATTTTTTGAATCCCTTTGAATCCCTAGTTTTTACAATATAAAGAAAACCATGACCCTCCCATAGTGCATTAGAAAAGGTGAATCCCTTGTACATACCTGAATCATTCAAGGCACCTTTACGAAGTTACTTACCAGTTACTAGTGGACTCTGTGGTGTAGATTGGTCCAATAAGACCATATGCTGCAAGAGAGGTGCATGTCCGCTACTGCCGTCTTTATCCAATGTTGTTGCAATATAGTGTGGCAGGTGAGTGCCAGCAATAAATGGAGTGTTCAGTGGGAGTCCTTGCATGCCCACTCGATCACCTTCTGCCTGTCCGGAGGCTCCCTGCATGCAAACAGAAAACACACTGAATAATTTCTCTATGTTTTGTGTGAAGAATCACAACATTTCAACAGCAACAGCATACCATACAGTTACAAATCTCTGTTACAATGGAGATATAATATACATCTGGCTAAGATAGTGATAAATTAACAAATCTACAATAGAAATTCAGCAGAACCTCAGTTGAACAGGGAGTAGGGAACCGTCTTTGAAGTACCTGTAGCAGTAAAACCAGGCATCTCTTTCAAAGTTCACAAATGGGGAAGTCTACAATTCAACTGATTATTTTTGGGTATAACAGATACATACTGAGCCTGTATTTGTCAAATAAATTATTTATAAATGAGAAACTTATTATTCTAAATTATTTCTTTTATACATTAAAATCAATCATACCATTTCTATCAAAAGTATGTAGTTAAAAAAAAATTTCATAAAATTATGAAATGTAAAGAATTCAATAGGGCGACATTTCTGTTGCATCCAATTCGAGGCAGAACTAATTTGCTGAATATCCCCATCCTCAACTCTGGTAGGAGCCCACCACATGATTGCAAGAGATACGGCTGAAACGTTTGCGTAGACTACAGCCAAAAGTACTGAGTGCATGATTGTGGGCTCTGACAACATCCAGGCTAGAAAGCTGACAACTTGTGCACCAGAATTAGCTGTGCCTCTAACCAAGCTGTTCCAGTACAGCTTTGACAATGGTATCCACCAAGGAATGCAATTATATCCTATCCACAAAAAACAGGATAAATCTAACCTGGCCAATCACAGCCGTATCAGCCTCCTCCCAATCATCAGTAAAATGATGAAAGGAGTCATCGATGGTGCCATCAAGCGACTCCTACTTATCAATACCCTGCTCACCAACACTCTGTTTGGATTCCGCCAGAACGGCTCGGAGCCTGACCTCATCATAGCCTAGATCCAGACATGAACATGAGCTGAATGCCAGAGAGGTGAGGTGCAGCTGCAACAAGAAGCTCAATACCATCAAAGGCAGAGCAGTTTGCTTGGTTGGTGCCCCTGCAGCTGTACTCAATGCCCACCTCCACCACCACTAGTATGTATAATCTACATGATGCACTCTTGTAAATCAGGGTTACTTTGACAGCACCTCCCTCCTCTGCGAACTCTATCATGGAAAAGGACGAGAGCCGCAATATTGTGGGAAGTAACATACCAAGCTGACTTGGATATATAGCATCGTTCCTTTATCATCAATGGGTCAATATCCCGGAATTCCCAAACTAATACCATTGTGGAAGCACTATTACCACAAGTACTGCAGCGGTCGAAGGAGAAGGCCCACCATCATCTCATAGCAATAAATGTAGCCTTGCCAGCATTGCCCACGTTCCAAGAACATTTTTTTTTAATCTGCTGGTTCCCCATTAGGCAGATGAATGTATTGGAAGAATCATGGTTGTGTAATCAATATGCAATTGAGCAGTGATTATTATTCACTTTGCAATTAGTAGGACGGTGGAGTGCATTCAGCTCAGACAGTAGCAATTATAGCTCAAAGCAGGTTCCTTCCTTAGACTGCACAAAGCCCTATTGAATCTCAGGATCAGGCCTCAAAGTATGACTGTGCCCTGGGTTCCATTCAACATGGAGTGTATTAAAAATTAAGTAAGCGCAACCAACATATTTAATGTTTTCCCAGTATGGTTCCTTCCAATTTCCTGCACAAGAATCCTATCTATCTGCTCTTCGACCTTTGCTACTGCTATTGCTGAGCAAATAAGACCAGTTTTTCAACCCTGGGAGGAACTGCCCCACCTTCACTTGGTGCCTCAAATAGCTGAGCCAAGATCAGGAATTCACTGTTTGGAGAATCATGGGCGTGAAGCTGTGCTCCAAAGCTCCATGGTACAGTGCAGAACTAATATACATCTATAGAACATCATCCTAAACTGCCATCACTTACATTGCCATTCATTCCACCGCATCCATTTGTGCAATGGAAGTGGAGTTGGGGGTGGGGTGGGGTGGGGTGGAAGAGCAATGGCAACACCCCCTTGTTCACATGGCTACAGATTGAAGGATTGCTTAACACAATTGTTGGAATCTGTTCACAACTGCTTCCCAACTGCCAGTGAGCTTTCTACCAAAAAAGCTGATGGGATAAATGAAACGGAAAGTTTGCCACTTGTAGCAGATTTTAGATTTTCTGCTCGATGTTTCCACTACAATTTATCAATTAACGGTACACGTACACAATCAGGTGATTCAATACTTACACTAGAGGGACCTGTGGCTGGCAGACCTAGAGTTATATTGGGCAAAGATGGTGAGGTATACAGAGGCAATTGCGTCACTGAGCCATCTCGAGCAACCAGTTTGTGAGCCAAAGTAGACTGAAACAGGAAAAGAATAGTATGAGTTTCAACAACAAAATGTACTGCATCAAATTGCCACTTGTGGCAAAAACTGTTTATTTTATTAACCCGATTTCTCCATGACATTATAAAACTGACATTTTAGAATTAGATCTCCAAAAGGTCAATGAAAGACTTAGATTAGCACTACAGTAAACTTTTCCTTTTATCTGTAAACCACTATGAAATTGGTTTTATCTACAAGAGTGCCTATAATGTTGTTAATTCGTCCATGCTAAACCACATGGTATCATTGGTCACATGGCTACCATAGACCCTTGCCACTGGCTAAAAGCCTAGCTCTGTCAAGTCCATGTGGTGGCTGATGTGCAACGGCCACCATGTTAAAAAAATCCACGCACAGACATCTTCCTTCAATTAAGAGTTCAGGACTGAAACATCGGGTCCTTCATTGAAACATCTGTGAACTCATGTGGAAGCAAGTCATCCTCGTTCGAGAGACTGCTTATGATGATGATGACCATAGACCAAATACCAAAAAATAAAAAGTGAAATCTGCTCGATACTACTCCGCCAACTACACCTTTATCCTCCAAAACCAGCCCCAGAAATCTATAAAAGAGAAGTGCTGTAAAAGGGCTTTTACAAGCACATTAAATAAAAGTAGAGTTAAAGAAGGATGTGATGACTTAGAGCCAAAAGAAACATTGTGTATCTAAAAAGGTGTTTTAATAAGTATTTTGCTTCAGTTTTTAAGAAGAAGGTGAAAACGGAACTGGAGGAATACCTGAGGACAACGTGACTGAGGGAATGATCAGCCATGATCTTATTGAATGGTGGTGCAGGCTCGAAGGGCCAAATGGCCGACTCCTGCACCTATTTTCTATGTTTCTATGAAAAGGACACTACTGGAAAAAAATATTCAAAAGACTACTGGGGGAGGCTATGGGGCAGTCAGCACCATTAACTATAATATTGCAAAAATATCTTGAAAAACCTGAATTGGATTGAAGTACTGGTGCGTGGGTTCCGCATGGTTCAGTGCTGGGTCCCTTGTTAGAAACATAGAAAATAGGTGGAGTAGGCCATTCGGCCCTTCGAGACTGCAGCACCATTCAATAAGATCATGGCTGATCATTCACCTCAGTACCCCTTTCCTGCTTTCTCTCCATACCCCTTGATCCCTTTAGCCATAAGGGCCATATCTAATTGTCTCTTGAATATATCCATCGAACTGCATCAACAACTCTCTGCGGTAGGGAATTCCACAGGTTAACAACTCTGAGTGAAGAAGTTTCGCCTCATCTCAGTCCTAAATGGCTTAACCCCTTATCCTTAGACAGTGACCCCTGGTTCTGGACTTCCCCAACATCGGGAACATTCTTCCTGCATCTAACCTGTCCAGTCCAGTCAGAATTTTATATGTTTCTATGAGATCCCCTCTCATCCTTCTAAACTCCAGTGAATACAGGCCCAGTCGATCCAGTCTCACCTCATATGTCAGTCCAGCCATCCCGGGAATCAGTCTGGTGAACCTTCGCTGCACTCAATAGCAAGAACGTCTTTCCTCAGATAAGGAGACCAAAACTGAACACAATACTCAAGGTGAGGCCTCACCAAGGCCCTGTACAACTGCAGCAAGACCTCCCTGCTCCTATACTCAAATCCCCTAGCTATGAAGGCAAACATACCATTTGCCTTCTTCACCGCCTGCTGTACCTGCATGCCAACTTTCATATTCTGCCTTTGTGTTTTTGCCCCCAAAGTGGATAACCTCACATTTATCCACATTATACTGAATCTGCCATGCATTTGCCCACTCACCTAACCTGTCCAAGTCACCCTGCAGCCTCTTAGCGTCCTCCTCACAGCTCACACCGCCATCCAGTTTAGTGTCATCTGCAAACTTGGAGATATTACATTCAATTCCTTCATCTAAATCATTAATGTATATTGTAAATAGCTGGTGTCCCAGCACAGAGCTCTGCGGCACCCCACTAGTCACTGCCTGCCATTCTGAAAAGGACCCGTTTATCCCGACTCTCTGCTTCCTGTCTGCCAACCAGTTCTTTATCCACGTCAGTACATTACCCCCAATAAATACCATGTGCTTTAATTTTGCACACCAATCTCTTGTGTGGGACCTTGTCAAAAGCCTTTTGAAAGTCCAAATACACCACATCCACTGGTTCTCCCTTGTCCACTCTACCAGTTACATCCTCAAAAAATTCCAGTAGATTTGTCAAGCATGATTTCCCTTTCATAAATCCGTGTTGACTTGGACCGATTCGGTCACTGCTTCCCAAATGCGCTGTTATTTCATCTTTAATAATTGATTCCAACATTTTCCCCACTACTGATGTCAGGCTAACCGGTCTCATAATTACCCGTTTTCTCTCTCCCTTCTTTTTTAAAAAGTGGGTTTACATTAGCTACCCTCCAGTCCATAGGAACTGATCCAGAGTCAATAGAATGTTGGAAAATGATCACCAATGCATCCACTATTTCTAGGGCCACTTCCTTAAGTACTCTGGGATGCAGATAATCAGGCCCCGGGACTTATCGGCCTTCAATCCCATCAATTTCCCTAACACAATTTCCCGCCTAATAAGGATATCCTTCAGTTCCTCCTTCTATATCAATTACTTGGACTTGAATGTTGAGGGCATGATTAAAAGTTTGCAGATTACACTAAAATCAGCTGTGGGGTTGATGAAGAAGAAAGCTGCGGACTGCAGGAAGATATCAATGTACTGGCCAGGTGAGCAGAACAGTGGCAAATGGAATTCAATCCGGATAAGAGTGAGGTAATACATTTGGGGAAGTCTAACAAGGCAAGGGAATACACATTAAATGGTACGACACTGAAAAGTGCAGAGGAATAAAGAGACCTTGGAGTGTAGGTCCACGGATCCCTGAAGGTAGCAGGCCAGATAGATAAGGTGATTAAGAAGGCATATGGAATGCTTGCCTTTATTAGTCGAGGCATGGAATACAAGAGCAGGGAGGTTATGCTAAAACACTGGTTAGGCCACAGCTGTGTGCAGTTGTGGTCACCACATTACAGGAAATATGTGATTGCACTGGAAAGGGTGCAGAGGAGATTTACAAGAATGTTGCCTGGACTGGAGAATTTTGGCTATGAGGAAAGATTGAAGATGCTGGGTCTGTTTTCTTTGGAACCGAGAAGGCTGAGGGGAGAATTGATTGAGATGTTTAAAATTACGAGGGGCCTGGATAGAGTGGATAGGAAGGACCTATTTCCATTGGCAGAGGGGTCAACAACCAGGGGGCGTAGATTTAAAGTAATTGGGGAGAGGGTTAGAGGAGATATGAGGGGAAATTTCTTCACCCAGCGGATAGCGGGGGTCTGGAACTCACTGCCTGAAAGGGTGGTAGAGGCAGAAACCCTCATCACATTTAAAAAATACTTGGATGTGCCGTATCGTACAGGGCTACGGACCAAGAGCTGGAAAGTGGGATTAGCTCTTGGTCGGGTGTGCTGTAAATTTCTATGATTCTATGAAATAAAGGGAGTGCAGCAGATACTGTGTATATGGATTTTCAGAAGGCAGACTTGTTATAAAAATGATGGCACATAGTATTAAAGGGTATCCAATCATTTGAGTAGAGACAAGAAGCAAACAGTAGGGATGAATACATGAATTTCAGATAGGTGCGATGTGGGTAGTGATGTCTCCCAGTGTTCTGTGCTGGGACATCTTTTGTTTTCCATTTATACAAATGATCTAGACATAAGCATAAGAGGAATTATAATCAAAGTTGCAGATGCAGGTACTAAAATAGGAAATACAAAAAACAGGGGGAACAGAGCAGTTGGACATAGGTTAGCAGAGTAGTCAGATAGATAGCAGGTGCAGTTCAATGCAAGGAAATGTGAAATAGTATGTTTAAGCATACCCTAAAAGGCAAGCCTCTTAACAGAATGGAGGAACGAAGATTTATAAGTACAGATACACAGATCTTTAAAAGTGCAGGAGCAATTAGAAAAAATCTTTAAAAAATAAACGTGATTCTGGGTGTATACATAACAACTTGTATTTATATAACATAGTGAAACGTCCCAAGGCGCTTTACAGAGTATTGTGATATAAGTAGAAATTAGCATGTGACCAAAAGCTTGGTCAAAGAGGTAGGTTTTAAGGATCGTCTTGAAGGAGGAAAGAGAGGTAGAGAGGCGGAGCGTTTAGGCAGGGAGTTCCAGAGCTTGGGGCCTAGGTAACAGAAGGCACGGCCACCAATGGTTGAGCAATTATAATCAAGGATGTTCAAGAGGGCAGAATTAGAGGAGTGCAGACATCTTGCCGGAGTGGGGCGGGGGGGGGGGGCTGGAGGAGATTAGAGAGATAAGGAGGGGCGAGGCCATAGAGGGATTTGAAAATAAGGATGATAATTTTGAAATCGAGGCGTTGCTTATGTAGGTCAGCTAGCACAGGGGTGATAGGCGAGTAGGACTTGGTACGAGTTAGGACATGGGCAGCCGAGTTTTGGATCACTTTGAGATTACGTAGATAGAATGTGGGAGGCCAGTTAGGAGTGCATTGGAATAGTCAAGTCTAGAGGTAACAAAGGCATGGATGAGGGCATCAGCAGTGGATGAGCTGTGGCAAGGGCGGAGACAGGCGATGTTGCGGAGGTGGACATAGGCAGTCCTAGTTATGCTGCGGATGTATGGTCGAAAGCTCATTTCGGGGTCAAATATGACAGCAAGGTTGCCAACAGTCTGGTTCAGCCTCAGACAGAAGTTGGCGAGAGAGATGGAATCAGTGGCTAGGGAACGGAGTTTGTGGCGGGGATCAAAAACAATGGCTTCGGTCTTTCCCAATATTCAAGAACTGGATGTCGGACAAGCAGTCTGACAATTCAGAGACCGTGGGGTGGTTGAGAGAAGTGGTAGTGAGATGGAGCTGGAGCCATTAATGTACATGTGGAAACTGACGCTGTGTTTTCGGATGATGGCGCCAAGGGGCAACATGCAGATGAGAAATAAGAGGGGGCCAAGGACAGATCCTTGGGGGACACCAGAGGTAACGATGCAGGTGCGAGAACAGAAGCCGTTGCAGGTGATTCACTGGCTACGATTAGATAGATAAGAATGGAACCAGGCATATGGGACATTGAAAATAAATGCAAGGAATTTGCTGTTGAATTTGTGACAAGACATTGGGCTCAAATTTCGGGCCGTGCCTAGAACGGCGCAGCCCCGCGAGCCACGCCTATTTTCCGCACTCAAAAGCGCGTCAAAAACTTACGGAGCAATTCTCCGATTCGCAGCACCTTCCTTCCAGCTCGGCGCGGCATGTAGAGATCTGCGGGGGCTGGGCCAAAGCTTGGCGCCGATTCTGAGACTGCAGGGAGGCAAGGCTAGGTCGGAGAAGAAAACATCGTGTCGGCAGCCCTGAGCGTGCGCGCATGCGCAGTGAGAGACAAACATTGGCACTCGGCTATTTTTTTTTTTAAAAAGGTAAATGAGGAAAAGTACTGATTTGTTTTGTGGAGCTGTGGAAATGCTTGAGTGAATTTTGGTGATTTTTTGTGCCTGAAGGAGTGCTTTTAGCAGCACTGTTGAAGACATCACCTGCTGAAATCAGTGAGTGCTGCTTTTTGCTGCTAAACTTCCAGAACAAGTGCTGCATAGGTGCATGCAAAATAAGGACTGTGTGTTTTGAAAAATCAAGAGAGTCAATTCAATACAGCAATGGAACAACCTCCACCAAGAACAATGAATTTCTTGCATGAGGAAGTGGAGATATTAGTTAACATAATTGAGCAGAGATGGCAGGAGCTGCATACCAACAATGGAGGTCACATAAAAGTGCCACTCAAAGAAAAGAAGAAACGCTGGAACCAAGTTGCAGAAGATTACTGCGCAGTGGTGCATACCATGAGATCTGGAAGCCAGTGTAAAAAGAAATGGCACGACCTTGGTCAAGTAGTTAGTGTAAGTAATATTTTCATTTTTTAAATACAATCGTAATTGTAAATGTGACTATCTGCATATGTCCCACCCTGTAAAAAGACGCATTTTGTAAAAAGTTATATTTTAATCTTTGCAAAAGAAATTGGCCCACAACAAAAGGGAAAGAACTCGAACAGGAGGAGGCCCACCAAATCTGCATCCACTGACACCCTTGGAACAGAGGGTAGCTGCTATGATGAATCGTACATAGAGAAAAACAATCAGTACAGCACAAGCTGGGCCCACATGTGAGGAAGAGGGTAAGTCCTGAAAATGCATCGTGGCCCTTCAAATCAACCTGCTGCCAGGCCTGCTATGTGTGAGAGTACTCATGCCACCCATCCTGCCCCCTCCTCTGCTGCTAAACATTTGACTGTTCTGATATATTTTGCAGAAGAAGACGATGATGATGCCAACCCTGAAGATCCAGAAGAAGAACCAGAAGAACCAGATGCGGATGATCCAGACTGGCTGCAGGTGGCGATGACTGAAATGTCTTCAGGGGAGACCTTCCAAATTAATATTTATGAGCCCACATTAGCGGGCATCGGAGTTTCAACCCTTTGCATAGGTTCTGGTTCCACCTTCCATGGTTTTGATTCCGACGTTGCGGGTCCCAGTGGTGCTGCTGGTATAATGGAGCAGTTTACACCCACTGACCCACCATCCCAGCCCACAGCTCGCACTCGAGTGGTGCCAGATGCAAGACCCAGCCCGCGGCTCCCACTCTAGTGCTGCTGTTTGGAACACTGAGCGTCCCACCGTCCCAGCCCGCAGTTCCCATTCTAGTGCTGCCATTTGGAACACAGAGCATCCCACCGTCCCAGCCCGCGGTTCCTAGTGCAGTGGTGCCGCGAGGCAGACCCAGGCAGAGGAGAAGGAAATTGGAGACACGCTCTAAGATGCAGCGTGCAACAGATGCGGCTCAGGTTGTGGTATTGGGTGTGGAGACCAATGAGCTTACCCGATTACTCGTGGGCAGTGTCAGTGCAGTGGGTGAAAAGGTAACGGTACTAACGGGAGAAATAGCAGTAATGACATGAGGGAATGTCCGAGAGAGTCCAATCGGCGGCACAGGCCGTCAGGGAGGCATGCAAGTGGCGGCACAGGCTGTCATGGAGGTAGCTGCTGCAATAAGGGCACATAGCCCCGCCAATCAAATGACACCCCCATGAGGATGTGAACATTCACCGAGATGTGGATGAGAGATGGGTTGCAGCCTTTCTTTGCTGCTTTTGTTCTTGTTCTTGATGTAACTGTAGTAAAATTTTTCACACTGAAATTGCTTTGTAACTTTACAACTTATAAGTGATCTTAGGGTTTTTAAGTGATCTTATAGTGTAAATGCTCTCACATAACTTATTTAATTTTGCACCTAAAAAGTGATTTTGACGTTTAAGTGAAATTGAGAGTAAGATTTTTCACATTGAAATTTTTTGTAACTTTACAAGTTTAAGTGATCTTAAAGAGTCATGTTAAAAAGTAAAGTTTGATACAACAAATATTTTATTATACTAATGTTAACTTTTCAATAAAATATTTTTTCATTAAAACTAATTCATGTTCCATTAACACAACATAGGAACAACTCCAAAAAATAAACATGTCCATGCACCACATTGGTCGCAGAGCCCTCAGGCATCAGTATTTGAAATGTTCACGGATGAGCTGCTGGCACAGGGCTCGAGCAATCATTATAGGAGCATGAAGGACGGCCCTCCTCCGACCTTGTGCTCCGGCATCAGGCACTTGCATGCTTTCCTGATCGTCGTTATCATCCTCATCCTGCTCTTCCAAAATACTATCAGGCACTGGTCCCTCATGTGGGTCTTCTGGTTCCACTACCAGCTCCTGCTGCCTCATGATGGCCAAGTTATGCAGCATGCAGCACACAACAGTAAAGTGACCGACAATCTGAGGAGAGCATTGCAAGTGGCCTCCGGAATGGTCCAGGCATCGGAAACGCAGTTTCAAGATGCCAATGGTCCTCTCTATGATGCTGCGCATCGCAATGTGCGCCATGTTGTATTGATGGTCAGCTTCCAGCCGTGTCACGCGTAGGGGCGTCATGAGCTAGGTGGCCAGGCCGTACCCTTTGACTCCCAGTAGCCAGCTCTGCCCTTCTAGCTGCTGCTCAAACATGTCAGATATAACACTGTCGTGTTGGATGAACACATCATGGGTGCTGCCAGGGTATCTCGCATTGACTGACATGATGCGCTGCTTGTCGGCACACACGAGCTGCACATTAATGGAGTGGAAACCTTTTCTATCCCTATACTGCTCGGAATCCTCCCCAGGTGCTCGCAAGGCAATGTGGGTACAATCAATGCAGCCCTGTACCTTTGGGAAGCCAGCAATCCTGGATAAGCCCACAGCCCTGTCATGCATTGCTTGTGCAGTCATTGGGAACTTGATGAAGTCATTCCTCTGCGCATACAATGCAGCCATGATCTGGTAAACGCAGGCATGTATTGCATGTTGAGAGATGGTGCACACATCTCCAGCTGTAGCTTGAAACGATCCCGAGGCATAGAAGGCAAGTGCAGCTGTACCTTCACTTCAACAGACAAGGCAGTCGGTGTTCTGCTTCTGGGCTGCAAATCTGTTCTCTGCCTATCACAGATCTCAACGACATCTTCTCTGAGGAAACACAGCCTTTTGACATAATCAGCCTCGCTCATGTCCAGGTAGGAGCGCCTGGCTCGATATTGCCAACGTGGGTAAGGTCTCCTTCCCATCAGCCTACGGGCTATGACGTTCCTGGTGCGGTGAGCTCTAATCAATTCTCTCCTATGCAGTGAATTGATGGCGAACCTTTGCATAATCCGTGATGTTGATAATGCAGCACCCATACTTGAATTATAAATTTAACTTTTAAACTTGCTGGCTGGCTCTCCCTCCTGGTGCTTTGTATGCCTCCCCTGTCTCCTGGCCGAATGGCCTGCAGCCTATAAAAATAACTTCGCAGCTCTGGAGGCTGCTGTGCTGGCTGTGCTGGTTGTGTGGCCCGCCTGACGACCGTGTCCCGCCCCTTTCTCCTGGCCGAACAGCCCAAATCATTGGGCAGCTCAGGAGGCTGCTGTGCTGCCGGTGTGGCCCGAACCATGTACTGCCCCTGTTTCCTGGCCGAACAGCCCAAATCACTGCGCAGCTCGGGAGGCTGCTGTGCTGCCGGTGTGGCCCGGACCGTGTCCCGCCCCGTCTCCTGGCCGAACGGCCCTATAAAACTAACTGCGCAGCTTGGGAGGTTGCTGTGCTGCTACTGTTTCAGACAGGTAGGAAAATTCAATTTTCTTATTATTTGCTTTATTTATCATTTATTATTCAGGATTGCTCTTTATTTATAGAAGTGAGACTGTTGAATGCTTGTAAAATTTAATTACTTCCCTTCCCCTCCCCCATCTCTCGTTCCTTACACCTGATTTGGAACCTACGCCTGATTTGTAAGTGTAGGCAAGGTTTTTCTGAGCGTACAAAAATCTACACTTACTCCATTCTAAGTTAGTTTGGAGTAAGTTTTTACTGCCTAAACTTGCAAAACAGGCGTAAATGGCTGGACACGCCCCCTTTTGAAAAAAAATCTGTTCTACAATGAAACTGTTCTAACTCACTAGAATTGGAGCAAACTAAATGCCAAGAATTGCAATTTCTAAGATGCTCCACTCTAAAGTAGTTGCTCCAAAAAAATAGGAGCAACTCAGGCCGAAATTTGAACCCATTGTTACTTCATAGTTGGAGTATTACATGCTGTTCTGGTGCAATGATACCAGGATTGAGAAGTTATAGTTTGCAAGAAAGGTTCAAAAATTAGGGGGTTTTTTCCACTGAAACAGAGGTGGTTAAAGGGAGATTGAATACAAGTTTTCAAAATTGTGAAAAGTTTTAAGAGGATATATATTGAAAGATTATTTCAACTGTGTGCAAAACAGAAACAATCAGAAGCTCATTCGAGGAATAAAAAGGGGAGTTAGAAGAGTTGCCCCCTCCCAAAGAGGATTATTAGAATATGGAATGCTTTACCACAAGTGGACATTGAGGCAGAGACTATAGTATATTTTATAACGAAACTGGATATTAAAAACAAGAACATTAAATGATACTATGATGGGGCAGAGAAATGAACTTAGAGCAAATGGCTGCAGTTGAAGTGCGAGCACTGGCACACAACCAATGCACTAAATCACCTTCTTATGTGATGTAATTTCTATGATTCTAACGCAACTCACCGTACATCTATGTCGATCTTCCATTATTCTAGTCACCCACCCAACCCTGCCTTTAACTTACTCCATCCCAGCCTTGCACGCTGCCCCGTCTTCCACCCAATTCCTCAGACCTAATCTACTCGTCATCAATTCTCTCCCTGCCTCATTTCCTGTTCGCTCCATCAGTCCCACACAATGGTCCATAATTTGTGGTCAGCGTGAAGCAAAGGCATTTGCCGCTGGCTCCAAAGTAAGCTTCCCACAATGATCTCGCGATCTCTGTGGCAAGAAGTTCGGCTTTTCCAACGTTCAGATGAGATCAGTACAAGTTAATGGGGAATCCCTAATGCAAGCAGCTGTGACGTCAACAAGCTGTCTAAGCAGCCAATCATAATGCAGAATTTTCAAGACCAAGAACCAAGAAGTGAGTAAGCTCCTTTTATTCTAACTATTTAAAAATGCCAGTGGGAGCAAAATAAAGATTGGGACTCACATGGGGAAAAGGTAAACCTAAAATAAAGATGAATAAACTTAAAAATTGTAATTTTTATTAAAATGGAGAAATTTACCACAAAACTAAAATCCATTTTTCAGGGCCATAACGTTTGTTTAGCAGTCAATACTGTATTAAAACCCCAGTTACACCTAATCCAAAAGGATTTAACTTTTAATGGGGTACCTAACAGTGATATTACTACGGAAAAGCCAAAGTTCGTGTCAGTTTCACAGATTTCCCTGATAACACTGATCATCGACTTTGTGGTGGTGGTGGTGGTGGTGAAGAGGAGACAGCGCAGCCAGTCATAATCATCTTAGGCAGTCCCTTGAAATCGAGGAAGATTTGCTTCCACTCTGTAGTGTCCCTGCACCTTGCTACTGAATCACACGAGGCATGTATTGCAGACACGGTCACTGCGTGACCCTTTCTTTATTCCCCAGGACCAAGAAGTGATGACCCTGCATGGGACCTCCTTTTAAATACCTGAGTGCCCAGGTGAGGAGTGTCTCCCACAAATTCACCCCGTGGTCAAGGTGTGCACTCCCAGGACATATATACAGTGTACAGTGTGGTTGCATGAAGATTACAGTTGTATGAAGGTTGCATATATGACACACTCTTAATAGAGAGTTCTCAGGTGACTGTACAGTCCAATACGGGAATTACAGTGTCACAGGTGGGACAGACAGTGGTTGAAGGAAGGGGTGGGTGGGGAGTCTAGTTTGCCACACGCTCCTTCCACTGTCTGCACTTGATTTCTGCATGGTCTCGGTGACGAGACCAGAGGTGCTCAACGCCCTCCCGGATGATCTTCCTTCATTTTGGGTGGTCTTGGGCCAAGGATTCCCAGGTGTCGGTGGGGATGTTGCACGTTATCAAGGAGGCTTTGAGGGTGTCCTTGAAATGTTTCCTCTGTCCACCTGATGCTCGCTTGCCATGTAGGAGTTCTGAGTAAAGCGCTTGCTTTGGGAGTCTCATGTTGGGCATACGGACGATGTGGCCCGCCCAACGGAGTTAGTCGAGTGTGGTCAGTGCTTCGATGCTGGGGACATTGGCCCGAGCGAAAACACGGATGTTGGTGCGTCTATCCTCCCAGTGAATTTGCAGGATCCTGTGGAGGCAGTGTTGATGGTACTTCTCCAGTGATTTGAGGTGTCTATTGTATATGGACCACGTCTCTGTGCCATATAAGAGTGCGGGGTCACTACTGCCCTACAGACCTTAAGCTTGGTGCCAGATTTGAAATCCTGGTCTTCAAATAATCTCTTCCTCAGGTGACCGAAGGCTGCGCTGGCACACTGGAGGCGGTGTTGGACCTCGTCATCGATGTCTGCCCTTGCTGATAGTAGGCTTCCGAGTTATGGAAAATAGTCCACGTTGTCCAAGGCCGCACTGTGGATTTTGATGTCCGGGGGGCAGTGCTGTGTGGCAGGGTCAGGTTGGTGGAGGACCTTTGACTTATGGATGTTTAGTGTAATGTTTAGTGTCAGAGCAATGAATAACTGACTGCAACTTCAGGTTTTCCACCTAAGGAAGCATTTGTGCTAAATCATGAAGTAGCGGTCTGTTGCAAAGGGGTAACAACAGCAAACACACCACCGCAAATTCTGGGCCAATGTCTATTTTGAGGCCAGCAAAGTGTACTGTGCATCTGTCAATGACATAACAACCTGCTGTTCAGAGCAAGAGTGCATGTTTTAAGCTTACTCAGTACTGGAACTAGTCCACAAGTGCTCATCCTACCATTCTAAAAATAGAACTCAAAAGCACCAGGTTGAATACTATGCAAATGAACAGATCTAACAGGCACCAGACTAAGCAAGTAAATGCTATGGCTCAAAACTCCTGCTGTCTATCGACATTACGAGCAATGTTGTGGGATATCTGATGAGCTTTGTTTTAAAAAAAATGATTTCCAAAGTTACTGAAAACCTTGTGACAGTGGCAGGCTTATATTTCAGGAAGTTTAGTAAGTACATAGTCCTTCGAAAATAGATATAAAAAGATTCAAAAATATAGGTAAATCACTCATTTCATGTTATTTATATGTAAATACATAAAATTGTTTAAACTATAATAAGGTAGCAAAAAGTATTGATTTTGACATACTTCTGAAAAGTGGCCAGAAGCCAAGCCATATTGCAACAGATAAATATATATAATATAACCAGTCTATTGACATTACTAACTTGTAACTTCACCTTTAAAAAACAGTTAATAGATTTTCCATTTATTTCTTGACATACTTCTCATTTTTGTTCCTTGGCATATATGAAACTACTCTAGAAGGCTTGCAAAGCAATTCCTCCTATGCTAAGAAGTATTTGTACAAACAACTGGTAGAGGAAAGCACTTAGTATTCCCTGAAGCACGGATTAACAGGTGGTGTGGGAGTAAAGTCCAGGATATAATAATTATCAGGGCCATTTATTTAAGATGACTAAATAAATCTCATTCTGATTTCATCAGAGTGTTTTGAGGATTAAATTTTGCAACCCTGTGGGGTTTTTCCCCATGAAAAGCCTAAATCAGTGGCCTTGATAATTAAACATGGACTGTGGACTGACTGGTCTTGGCTGGTTGAATGGCGTTTCCTTTCTTTTTATGTACTTACATGGACATATGCAGCATAATGGTGATTGAAGTGCTCTAGAAACATTCTACAACAATACCACTCCAAAGGAGTGTGAACACTGACATTTTAACTTGAGTAGCCTGATCACCAGAGGCCGTAATCATATGCATTTCTAATAAATTTTGGGGTTAGGGGCAAATGACCACAGAAAACAAACCATATTTAATACAGGACCAGGACTGGAATTTGTTACCCTAACATTCTAGGAAGCAGTTTCATCCAGGTTACCTCGGTTGGTATGTTGGTTGCTGATCCTGCTATGCCATTTTCTGTAGTGATGTTGTTGGAGCTATTATTAGGTGAGCTTGGCCCAGATCCAGGAGCACTGTTACAAGCTGAATCTGATAAAATAGAAAAACAATCGAATAAAATTGATAGCAAAACCTCACTAAGAAGACTCCAAGCTTAGAATACCACATCACAGACTACTTCTGTTAAATCACAAGTGAATACAGTAGTAATTACTTCTGTATTACTGACAAGCCTTACTATTTGCTTTTCCATTAGCATGCATAATACACGTTCCAAATCAAAGCTCTCCGATCCCATTTTCCTTTGCACATTGGGGAAGTGATTTTTGCCACTCCTCCTCACCAACTGGTATTAGAAAGTTACCACTGAAAAATGCAGGTATGAACCCAAGGTATTAACGCTATGCAACAAACTATCACTACCTACAATGTCTACCTACAATAGATATGAAGCTCCTCATTCTTTGCATCAACTTGGCATAAAATATAGGAACTGCTCCATCCCAAAAATCTCGTGGAACAATCTTTCTCTGACAGATTTCTTCCATTGTGCTGTCATTTTGATTTAGTAACTTTGCCAACACTGACATGGGGAAATTCAGTTTCATTGAACCAGCCTTCTCAAGAAACATGCCATCAACTAGAAGTTCCAAACATGACTGCCACATCTAGCCCTCGATCTGAATCAATATTCACTGTAATGTCTCCTGAAGGGTTGACCAATGTTGACACACAGAAGCTCAGAGAACCAAGTTGCTACGAATTCAGGACTGCTGTAGATAACTTCTCAGGTTCAGTGGTGTCAGTTACTCCCTTAAGCAGTATGAGTGTTTCACTTTTATGGGAGTTAACTCACACTTCCCTATTTCTGCTTGTACGATAAGAGTAATCCAGGGATGCAACAGTAGCACCTTTGTGATCTTGACTAGATACTCGAGTCTTTTGCAAGTGTATTTCTTCAAACTAGCCAACGGTGGACTGAACAAATACTTAGCAAGACAAGGCTAAATGCAAATCGTTAAGCTGGTTTGTCTCACATAGGTGAGTACACCAAGCAAGAGTTATGATCAAATTCATTTATTTCAAATTAGTATAAACTTATTTTTGCTTAATAGTGTAACAGAACTTGGCACGCATCCCCACACAAGTGGGTCATCTTACTCAATTCAAAAAGAGGTCTTCCAACTATCCTGCAGCATTTCTAAACACTTTGTCTCAGCAAAGGCCCTCATAACTTTCCCTTTAACAAATCTGTCGGCCGTTTCAACAATCCTGTTTAAATAAAAAGGTTCTCTCGGCCTGGGTGCCTGCCTCTATCTACTATTTCTTTGTGCAGACAAAACAAAGAATCTAGGGGTCAATTTTAACTTAATTAATTTTAATCAGGAAACATCTCGCACCCATTATATTGTAGGGGGTAATTTTACCAGAGTAACTATTTGTACTAACTGCTTTCTGCGCATCCGACTGGGCCCCGAGCCAAGTGCTGAGCCACAAGCCGATGGGGCCAGAACCACCAACCGGGCAACAACCAGGAGAGGGGCGGAAGAGCGAGAGACTTGGGGGTCGGTGGGGAGAGAGAGAGAGAGAGAGAGAGAGAGAGAGAGAGAGAGAGAGAGAGAGAGAGAGAGAGAGAGAGCGCCTTGGGGGGGGTCGGGGGAGAAAGAGAGAGCCTTGGGGGGAGGGAGAAGAGAGAGATCCTTGGGGGGGGTGGGGGAAAGAGAGAGAGAGAGAGAGAGCCTTGCAGGGGAGAGAAAGAGAGCCTTGACGGGGGGGGGGGGGGGGGGTGGCGGGGTGAGGGAGAGAGATAGTCGGCGGGGGGAGGGGAAGAGAGCGAGCGAGCCTTGGGGGGCGGGGGAGAAAGTGAAAGCCGGGCGGGGAAGAGGGAGAGAGAGAAAGCGAGGGAGAGTGAGAAAGAGAGAGAGAAAGAGAAAGAGAAACGCCTTGCAGGGGAGATACACAGCCTTGGTGATAGTGTGTGGGGTGGCGGGGGGGGGAGCGGGAGAGAGAGACAGAGCGACAGAGCGAGAGCCTTGGGGGGGATGCGGGAGAGCAAGAGCGAGCGCTAGATACTCAAGCCAACCAGACAGACCAGGCGCCTTGCGGGAAGAGTGAGAGAAATTGTGCCTTGGCGGCTGGGGGGGGCGGCGGAGAAAGTGCGTGTCTTAGAGGGGGGGAGGCATGGGAGAAAAAGAGAGAGCGAGAGAGAGAGAGAGAGAGAGAGAGAGAGAGAGAGAGAGAGAGAGAGAAAAAGAGAGAGAGAGAGAGAAAAAGAGAGAGAGAGAGAGAGAGAGAGAGAAAGAGAGAGAGGGTGTGTGTGTGTCTTGGGGAGCGGGGGAGAAGAGAGAGAGAGAGAGAGAGAGAGAGAGAGAGAGAGAGAGAGAGAGAGAGAGAGAGAGAGAGAGACAGACAGACAGAGAGCGCCTGGCGGGGAGGGAGTGTGTGCAAGCGAGCCTGGCGGGGGACAGAACGAGAGCCTGGCCAGGGGGGAAGGGGGTAGGGGTGAGAACGAGAGCTTGGGGGTGGGGGGGTGAGGGGGGGGTGGGAGGGGAGACAACGCCTTGGGCGGGGGGGGGGGCAGGAAACGGGGTAAGACAGAGCCGGGGGGGGGGGGGGGGGGGAAGAGAAGAGAGCGAGAGAGAGCGAGAGAGCGAGAGAGAGAGAGTGTGCGTGTCTTGAGGGGGGGGGGGGGGGGAGGAGGAGGAGGAGAAGAGACAGAGCCTTGAGGAGAGGGGGGAGAACGCACAGAGAGAGCACGAACCCTTTGGGGAAGGGGGAGGGGGAGTGAGACCATGGGGGGGGGGGGTGGGGGAAAGAGAGAGAGTGATACGGGGAGGAAGGGAAACATATGGGGGGGGGGTAGTGAGACAGGGTGCAGGGGATCAGAGGGGGGAGAGGGAGCTCAAGGAAGACGGAGGACGTTCTTCCAACCCCCTTTACACCCACACCCGATTTCTTGGAAAGCTCGATACGTGTGTTATGAGGGACATCGTTGGAGTGGATGAAATCCAGAAATCACAACACTGTCACTATTCACTTCATGCCCAATAAACTTGTTAATAATCCACACACAATGCCCCATTTATGGCCTGGGAGGGGTGGGGGGGTTAGGTCATGCACTTGTGCTTGGGTAATGGACTTCGGCTGGGGGAATGTGCCCTCTGTGTTGGAGCTGTGTCCTCTCTGACTTCTGAAGTCAAAATGGACCATGTTGCAACGTGCAAAGTTAGGCTGGGCGGTTCCATTTGCACATTCCAGAGAAACTTCAGGGTGTGGCTTGTCCTCCAGGGGGACCAATCAGCAATAGGTCATGTGATAATGGAGAGCCAGAGAAATGGCTGCTATTCAGTTAGCACAAATAGTTGCATCCTAATTTTAATCTAACTGGCCCGTCAGGAACTGATGGGATTGGTTGGAATGCTGATTTTACCTCCCCTCCTTTTACTCTCCATTGAAGTCAACAGAGAGTAATATTGGGCGGGGTATCCCGCCCGGCCAGATAGATTAAAATTACCCACACAGTCGCTACAATATAATGGGTGCACGTTATTTCTGATTACAGAGGCAAACAATTGAATTGCTTGTTTACAGTAACTTTTCTCAATACTCTAAACCTTTTTTTTTTAATTCAACATTAAAAGTAGTTATTTGTTCCAAATCCTCTCTGTGGACAAGTGATCAAAAAATTCTGAAATGTGACACAAATTTTCCCCTTCTTGGATCCTGACTATGAGAAGACACTTGGAGAAGGCATGTAGAAACTTCCCAATTCAGGAAGTCAACAGGTCATTGTTACTCTGCTGTGCTGGATTCTGTAATAAGTTCGATTAACCAAACGCTTGGAGATTTGTTTGCCGGGAGATGGGGACGGAATTTGCACCTGTATTTGACCACGAACATCTAATTCTCCAGATCATCACCTTTCTGGCGGTAAGATATGTCCATGTCAATCTTGGCTTTGTGAGATAATGGAACACATTTTAGTTCCCATCATCTGATTCCAAAGAACTTCTGTCATATACCAGATATCAAATCCTAAAAATTTACGGCACAGAATTCAACCAATCATGTCTGCACTGGCCGAAAAAATTATACCCAGCCTGATCCCACTTTCAAGCTCTGGCTCCATAGCCCTGTAGGTTACGGCACTTTAAGTGCCTATCCAAGCACTTTTTAAATGCAATGAGCGTTTCTGCCTCTACCACCCTTTCAGGCAATGAGTTCCAGATCACCACTGCCGTCTGGGTGAAAAAAGTTCTCAACTCCCCTCTAATCCTTCTACCACTTACTTTAAATCTATGTCCCTTGGTAATTGACCCCTCTGCTAAGGGAAATAGGTCCTTCCTATCCACTGTATCTAGGCCCCTCATAAACTTATACACCTCAATTAAGTCTCCTCTCAGTTGCCTCTGTCCCAAAGAAAACAACCCCCGACCAATCTTCCAATCATAGCTAAAATTCTCCAATCCTGGCAGTATCATTGTAAATCTCCTGTATACCCTCTCTAGTGCAATCACATCTTTTCTGTAATGTGGTGACCAGAACTGCACGCAGTACTCTAGCTGTGGCCGAACTAGCATTTTATACAGTTCAAGCATAACCTCCCTGCTCTTATATTCTATGCCTCGGCTAATAAAGGAAAGTATCCCGGAAAGTATATGACTGCTGTCATCGGTCATAATGCTGTGCCCAATTGCAGTTCTCGTTACTGCCTGAAGGAAAGCACAATCTGACTGAGTCACTAAAAACTTTTTCAATAATAGTGAGACCGTTCTCTAAACCGACAATGTTTAAGACACAGCCTGTAGGCTTCTTCAACCTGGTCCACAGCCCTTTTCTTCTATTTGTGTGCTGAGCAGTTCAAACTGTAAGGCCCTTGAGGATTAGAAAAGTCTCTTCCTATTCAGTGCAGTTAGACTGATGAACGAACAGCATTGTTGCATGACAAGCCAATGGTGGTGGCCTAGGCCCAGCAGAAGAGGATGCAGGGAGCAGACCAGGCTAGGAAGAGCAAACAACAAAGTGAGATACAGTCTTGGGTCGGGGGCAAAAGATTTTAATGCGTTGTTGGCCTTGGATTTTTAGCATGGGGCAGTTTGTATTTTGTCTATGATGGGCTTTTTATCATAGGGAGGCCTTGAAATTCTAGTAAGGGGAAGGGAGGCTAGAGTTTTGAACCTGTGGAATTCTCAACCACAGAAAGTTGCTGAGGCCAGTTCATTAGATAAATTCAAAAGGGAGTTAGATGTGGCCCTTATGGCTAAATGGATTAAGGGGTATGGAGAGAAAGCAGGAATGGGGTACTAAAGTTGCATGATCAGCCGTGATCATATTGAATGGCCTACTCCTGCACCTATTTTTTATGACACCACAGGTAACGATGTGGGGGTGGGTTCAACCCAGAATTGAACGACTACCCTTTGACGTGAAAGCAGGAGGCTCTCCTGTATTTGCTTTAGCTAAGCCCCCCAGTGAGCGAATGAAATGACCTCCAGACCCTTGGCTGGCACAAGAAGTGATCTGCTCACAATAACCTAAAATATTCGAGATTGTAAACAATAATCCACCTTTGAATAATTAATATTTCAAATCATCATTGTTGAGAGCAGCCTTAAGTTGATGGCTTATCGCCAAGAAAAATAAAAGCTGAGCCCAACATTACAGAAATATTGGCCCCAAGTTTCCACATGATTTGCTCCTGATTTTTAGGAGCAACTGGTGTAGAACGGAGTATCTTAGAAATCGGAATTCTCGTCATTTATTTTGCTCCAGTTCTAGTCAGTTAGAACAGTTTGGAACAGAATGTTTTTTTCAAAAGGGGGCGTGTCCGGTCACTTACGCCTGTTTTCAAAGTTTCGTCAGTGAAAACTTACTCCAAACTAACTTAGAATGGAGTAAGTGAAGATTTTTGTACGCTCGAAAAAACCTTGTCGACACTTTAGAAAATCAGGCGTAGGTTTCAAATCAGGCGTAGGGAATGGGGGCGTTTAAAGGGAAGTTTACAAACATTAAACACTTCAGTTTTACAAATAAAGAGCCATCATCAATAATAAATGATAAATACATCAATAAATCAACCAATAAATCAATCAAAAAAATTAGTAAGAAATAATTTTTTTTCTTAAATATCAGTAAATAAAACATTTTCTACTTACCAACTGCAGCACCGGGAGCCCTCCAACAGCGTGCTGGGATGCCCACCCCCCCACCCCCCCAGTGTGTCTCTGTCAGTGTCTCTATCTCACTGTCTGTGTGTGTCTCTCATTCTCTGTCTGTCAGTGTCTGTGTTTCCGACAGCAAGAAAGGGGGAGGGGGGGGGTAGAGGGAGGGATGGGGGAGCAGAGGGAGGGATGGGGGAGCAGAGCGAGGGATGGGGGAGAAGGGGGGAGGGGGAGAAGGGGTAGGGGATAAAGGGGAGAAGGGGAGAAAGGAGATGGGGGGAGGAGATGGGGGGGAAAGGAGATGGGGGGGGAAAGGAG